>NC_052053.1:122846508-123109008 GCF_903992535.2 Arvicola amphibius
GACAGGGATTCTCAATATGTGGGTCGTGACCCCCTGCGGGGGGGCAAACCACCCTTTCACAGGGGGTCACTAAGACCATCAGAAAACAGATATTTACATTATGGTTCACAACGGTAGCAAAATTACAGTTATGAATTAGCAATGAAAATAATTTTATGGGGACTGGAGAGATGGCTCAGAGGTTAAGGACACTGGCTGCTCTTCCGGGGGTCCTAAGTTCAATTCTCAGCAACCACATTGTGGCTCACAACCATCTGTACTGAGATCTGGCGCCCTCCTCTGGTGTGCGGGCATACATCGAGGCAGAATGTTGTATACATAATAAATAAATAAATCTTAAAAAAATTTTATGGTTGGGGGGTCACCACAGCATGAGGAACTGAATTTAAGGGTCGCAGCAGGAGGAAGGTTGAGAGCCACTGCTATAAGGGGATGAAGAAGCTAGGCCCCAAATCCTTAAAGAAAAAACACATTGCCTTAGACATTGAATAAGCTCATTTATTTTGACTTATATTTTTCTTTCTTTTGTTCATTTGCAGAGCTGGCCTCAAATGTACTATGTAGCTGAGGACAATCCTGAACTCTTTTTCTGCTTCCACCTCTCCAGAGCTGGGACTGCAGGTGTGTAGCAGGCATCTTGGCCGACTCGAGTTAACCTTTAACATAAAAAGAAGTTCCTGAAGACGTGGGAGTGGCAAACGCGAGACACACCGTTCTTCTTTCCGTCTTCCCCGTGGGCAGTAGCTACACTTCTGTCATTTGTTTATGATAGGATTTGGCTATGTAGCCCAGGTTAGCCTTGAACTCTGGCAGTCTCCTGCCTCAGCCTTCTGAGTGCTAGAACGACAGGGGTGTGACACTGTGCCTGGTGTGTTTTCAATGCCACTTTTCCTTTTCTTACTTTTGTCAGTCCTTGGCACTTCCCTGACTGATGTCTGTCTCGTGGATGCCTCATAACCATGTAGCCTGTTGGATGCCAGGCAGCATGGTAGCTTCAGGGAAAGCACAGGTCTGATCCATCCGGGAGTGTTGACCCTAAATGATCCTTGCACTCGTAAGTCCTTCCACAGACACGGCGGGGATGAAGGTAAAACTCAGAAGTGTTAGCACATAAGCGCTATCAATGTGATGTTTTAATACTTTCTCATCTACTGCCTGTTTATCCTTTCTTTAGCCCCATGAGTTACAAGGACAATGTGATTGTCTTGATCTGACAGATTCTAAAATGGGGCATCAAGAAATTATGCGGAACAGAGGATGCATGAAACGGCCAAGAGCAGCCAAGCTGCGAGATGAACTGTCAAAACCTAGTCTGTGTTTGCTACCGGTTTCTATTTATGGGGTGTTTTATACAGTTACTCCACACTGGTTGCTAATGCCAGGGGAAAGGAGAATGGTGGTGTGTACCCCAGGCTTCTGATGAATTTGATCTTCCTTACTCCCTTGTAGTAGTCCTGCCTAGTGAAGATAGGGTCAAGTAGGACCAGCCAAGATGACTGCAGGGGAAGCAGGGGAGCCTTTAGGAGTGATGCACATCACCCAGAGACTTTCCCGCCACAACAGCCAGAGTTTCGCTGCTGCTTAAGCCAGTTTGAGATAATTTTATATTGTTTTCATCATTGGATATTTCTTCTGGATACAGAGTTTTAGAATTAATTTACTTCTTTTGAATTTTGGATCCCTAATTCCAGGTTCCAATATTTAGTGAGCGCCACCTCTGTACCGGCAGACACTACACACTTCACGCATCATCTTTTGCACTCAAAGCCGTCTTGAGAGACAATGTCCCTGCTATCGAATTTCTGGTTTGGAGATGGTACACATTCTCAGAGAACATGGCATCTCTAGACAAAAGCAGGCAGGAGTAACACCTGGCTTTGCATCTAGTGGAACTTGCTTATCGGATTAAACTCAGAATTCAGCTATAAGGACAGTTGATGATAATGCCTATCTGTGAAATAATTCTGTTTCTTCAAAGCACACTTGAACCTATGCTACTACTGTGCTCATGATCAGCTGAAGGTTCTGTTGGCGAAGGAGCCAGGCTCAGATGTATAGTTATCTAAAGGATGTAGACGGAAGAAAGCCCTGCTGAGACACAGTAGGGGTTAGAGTATTCTCCAGTGACGGGTGCAGTGCAGAAGTCCACAGATCCCCCTCCTGGCCCAGAGCTTCAGTGTTATTGTGTATGGTTGAGTCTGAGGGAACAAGGGTCATTTGGGGACTTGTGGAGTTTCCCTGCTCACCTGCCTCCAAACCCATATGGTTCTTCATGATCAGATCTTTGCTAGGGAGGACCTCACCAGCCTTGGGGTTATATAGGACCACAGAGGCTGAGGAAATATGGTACAACTAGGCATTGGTGCACCCTCTTCTGCTGTCTTCTTCCTTCTCTGGCTGACACAGTGCAGCCACGCCATTTTCTATCTTAGGGCTGCTGAATTAGCAGAGGTTGGTCAGCCAGATGCCTCTGAGACTCACAAACCCTAAGAGCAGTTATAGCCAAGTGACATTACAGTTCTGCAGGTGGGGAAGTTGGGATTGGCAAACGAGAGGGGCTAAGATCACTTGGGTGGCGACAGGCCTGGTATTCTGACACATGGTTCAATCTCTGCTTATACAAAGTGTTTTAGCCTTTTCATCCACAGAACTGACCTGAGCAAGTGCTGAAACTCGTGTGTAGTGATTAGTGTGGACATGTTGTTAATGAGACTGGTGTACTGTTTCCTCAGTCTCTCTGCCGCTGATCAAGAATGGACAAGCTATGGTGTCTGAGGCCCACCCTACCAACTACTAGAAGAGCGCTGGCCTCCCAGCACGGAGAGGAACTTCAAGATCATAAGGTGTCCAGAGTTTCTTCTTCATAATGACCTTCTGAACAAGAGGTAAGAGTGTCTTTTTGTTGTTACCATCTCCTGTTGGCATGCCAGTAGGGTCTGAAGAGGTACCTCACCATCATCAATTTCAAAGCTCTTGGTTACTTCATCTTATAGATAAACTAGATCATCTTCAGTAATGGGTATTTTGGACAATTCCTACACCTCATTACTTTTTTGTTTTGTTTTGGTGCTTTTGAAGATGGCATCTCACTACATAGCTCTGTATATCCTGGAACTTACTGTGTAGATCAGGCTGGCTTTGAACTCACAGAGACCCGCCTACCTCTGCCTCCTGAATGCTGGGATTAAAGGCGTGTGCCTCTATGCCCAGTTTCCGTCCCACTTCTTATTCATTCAAAGATATTTGTTAAATATATTCTGCTTTGGGGGCACGGTACTAGGTCCTAGATATGGAGTTCAGACAAATGGGTGGCTTAGGTAGCACTGAAGTTTGTCACTTAGTAGAAAAGATAGCACCGTATGAGGAAACACAAGTAGATGTATAGTTACAGAATGGCGGGATGGAACAGAGAGTAACTGAGCAGCGTACAGCGGAGCCCATATTTCAGACGGGGTGCCACGTTCTGAAGGAGTGATTCTTGCTAAGAACTGGAAGGTGAGAAAGCACCAGCTAATCTCGGGCAGCTCTGTTTGTTAACTCGCGCTGACATTTTCTGGGCTGCTTCAGGCCTTAAATGAAGATCTTCTGTCCATGTTGAATTCATTTTTGTGCAGGGTTAAGAGTCAGAGATGCAGTTTCTGTTCTGCATGTGACTATGTGATCTTCCCAGTTCTGTTTGTGGGAGAGGAAAGAATCAGGCGACTGTGGCTCAGTGTATCCAGGTCGTCTACGCGATTCCACCGATCTCGGAGTGTGTGGCTCAGTGAGGGTGTAGCCAGGTCGTCTATGTGATTCCACCGATCTCGGGGTGTGTTCTGTGCCGGGGTCATGCTGACACATCACCGTGGCTCTGCAGTGGACTGCAGTCTGCAATACTGGTTTCTCTGACAGGTCCTCTTTCCTCTTAGGATGGCTTTGGCTGTTTGGGGTTTTTGGTGATTTCATATGAATTTTATGATGAATTTTTCTATTCCTGTGAAGACTATCATTGGAGACTTAATGGTGATTGCATTGAATCTGAATGTGGCTTTAAATAATGTAGCTGTTTTCACAGTACTGATTGGTTCTGTCAGCCCAGGAGTATGGGAAGTCTTTTAGCTTTCTAATGCCTTCATTAGTTTCTTCCTTCAGTATTTTCTTTTTTAATCTAATATATTTGGGTGACCTATGTGACTGAAGTTTTATATACTTATCTATTTTTTTTTGCAATCAGAGAAAGATTTTGGGGGGATGAGGAAAAACACACATGCAATAGACATACTGAGAAAAAACCCTCTACAAAAGCGGAGGGGGTGGGGTTCAGGAAGCTAAATAATCTGTGGCTGGCATGTCATTTTGCTGTAGATGTCTGTTAACTTGATGTTTTCTCATGTGCGATCGTACACGTTTCACTGTGACATCTTCATAGAGTTGATTCGATTTTAATCTTATTCGTCCTCACTCATCACCCTTCCCTGTCATGATGGCTCCTTCCTCCCTCACCCCCACACTCTCTCCTTCTACTCTCGTATTGTCTGTGTCCTACCATCCTGCCACCTTTAGAGCTCTTCTGTCTTATAGCCACCCTGTTCTTTCCTGTCCTACACACACACACACACACACACACACACACACACATATATATTTAAATCTAGATTCTATGTATGAGATAAAATGTTTTCTTTCTGAGTCAGACTTAGCACAATGATTTCAGTTTTTCTGCAAATGTCACAACGTCATTCTTCTTTGCAGTTGAGTAAAATTCCAGTGTTTTCCCCTGCAACCCAATTTGATATCCCTGACACATTCCTTGATGTGGGATTTCTCTCTGTATGCTGTGAATACCACTGGTTAATAAAGAAGCTGTTTTGGGTCTGTAATAGGGTAGAGCACAGCTAGGTGGGGAAAACTAAACTGAATGCTGGGAGAAAGGAAGCAGAGTCAGGGAGAAGCCATGGAGCTGCTGCCAGAGACAGACATGTCGAAACTTTGCCAGACCTGTTGATGTGGTTGGCTTGGACAGCATTTGTCTATTTGGTTTTTCTTCTCGCTCTTTAATTATCTTGGGTGGAAGTTGCTTACAACAAATAATCAAAAAGTAAATTGAATAATCTAGAATTACCTGTTATGTAAGAAATTCCAGTCACATATTGGCACTACTTTTATTAATTATAATGAGTGGATTTAGAATCAATCATCAAAGATGAGTCTCAGGTCTGACCTTCAGAGATGCTCAAGTTCATGTTTGCTTAATGTTTTGTTTACAAAATAGTTGTGATTTTTTTTAGACTTGGAAAAGGCTTTCTGTTTTGATGCATAATATGAAAGCTGACTGTGTGACTTAGCAAACCAAAAATATTTACTCAGAAAATATTTGATTTCAGTTATCATCCCTGGTGAAAGGCAGCTTTTTGTTCTAGTGTGATGGACACAGCACAGCCGTGTTTGACTTATCAGCACTGGTGGGTGAGCGTGGTTCTATGAAAACACTCGGGTGCCCATTCACAATAGAATGAAGAGTTCCAAAGCTGTCATAGGACGCACCCGTTCTTTCGAGTAAGTGAGCTTCGTCCAAGAGGCCTTCTGTGCCCGTCCTTCGTCCTCCAGTAACGAAGCACACTGTGAATGACTTTTTCTGGAGCAGACACCAAAATGGGTTTAAAATGCTTGTCAGGGGAGTTTACACCTCACAGCGTGATGGCTGCCTGTGGGCAGAGGGTCGCCTTTGGCTTCTGTGGGTTATAAGTTATAAGAGGAACCAGACTCTTTCCTGTTAATCTTGCAGGCTTTTTTGATTGAAGTGAATGCCCTTTATAATAGAGAGTTGGGTGCATTCATTCAGTTATTTCCACGGAAAAGAAACAACCAGAATCTTATCCTTATTTGGTCCGGATATCTTCTTGATTTAATTCATTTATTTTAAATGTTTTGTGTGTATGGGTGTTTTGCCTGCATGTATGAGAGAGCCTGGTACCGGCAGAGGGCGCTGACCCCCTGGCCCTGGAGTTACAGACTATTGTGGGCAGCCCCATGGGTGCTGAAAATTGAACCAGGTTCTCTGGAAGAGCAGCCAGTGCTCTTAACTGCTGAGCCATCTCCCCAGTCCTGGTCCAGATGCTTTATTTGATGCGTGTCACAGCCTTACAAAGTGTGAAAGCGCCTGTAAAATTTTAGACATAAGCTATTATGATTTCTAATTTTATTTTTGGTATAGCGTTTTATCTACTTGCACTCAGTCTGTTCTGGATAATGGCCAAATCTCTCTCTCTCTCTCTCTCTCTCTCTCCTCTCTCTCTCTCTCCTCTCTCTCTCTCTCTCTCTCTCTCTCTCTGTGTGTGTGTGTGTGTGTGTGTGTGTAAGTGTTGGGTGTGAGTGTATGTAAGTATGCATGTGTTGGGTGTGAGTGTGACAGTGTGTGTGTGTGTGAGTGTGTGTGAATGTGTGTATGAATATGTGAGTGTGATCTCAGAACACATTGAACAGAGCCCTGGGTTTCGTTATGACACATCCATACATGCTTACAACATCTTTTTTTTTTTTTTTTTTTTATCCCATTCACCTCTCCTAGGACATTTTCTTATCTATCTGCCCCCTTTGCACATCCCCAGTGTGTCTGGGCTGTGGCTTTGTGTCAGGTTGACATAAGCTAGAGTCATCTTAGGAGAGGGAATCTCAATTGAGAAAATGCCTGCACCAGAGCTGCCCCGTAGGCTAGCCTGGGGAGTGTTTTCTTGGCTGATGATTGATGTCAGAGGGGCAGCTCACTGTGCCACCCCTGGGCTGGTGGTCGGGTGCTATACGAAAGCAGGCTGAGAAGGCTTTTAGAGAAGCCGGGAAGCAGAGTCCTCCATGGCTTTTGCTTCAGTTCCCACCGCCAGGTTCCTGCCCTGAGTCCCTGCTTCCACTTCCTCTGAGGAGAGACTGTTGTGGAAGGTTAGGGAAATGAGTCCTTTCCTCTCCACTTGCTTTGGCCAAGGTCTTTTAGCATAGGAATAGAAGCCCTCACTGAAACATCCCTTTTTAGCTTGTCCTCTGCCTGTCCCCGTTTGCACATATGAGAGAAAACATAGTTATATTTTATAGAATGGGCTTATTTTGGGTAACATGATGCATATCAATACCACCTCTTTTAAGCATGAGCCGTACTAGAACCTGTATGCGGTTTTCTATTCTGTCATAATTCTTGGTTTTACAAGCTTCCTTTAGTTTCCTCTTAGATCTCTCTGTGTGTGTGTATGTACAACTGCACACACCTCCAAGCATACACACATGCGTATGCACCGTACATATATGCAACCGCACATGTATGTGCGGGTGGGGCTGTTTGTGTCTGTGCATACATGTGCAGGCCACAGGTCTCCATCTGGTGCCATTCTCAGGCTGCTCTGCCTTGGTTCTCACTGGAATGACGGGCTGGCTGGTCTGAGATCTGCCTAGCTCTGCCTCCTTAGCATGTGATTAACACCAAGTTGAGTGTTTTAAGTGTGGGTTTGGGACATCTTCCGGGTCCTCTCCGGGTGAGACAAGCACTTTGCTGACTGAGCTCTCTCTTCCACTGCCCTTTTTCTGCGTTATTAGTTCATTACTTTGCACTCGGTGTGTGGGCAGCTCCTTCCGGTTTTATCTGCTGTATCAAGTTTTTCTGTTACCCCTGACTTGTAACGCTCTTGTGTTTTTGACTTATTACTTTGAGCACTGCCGGGTGGCTGAGGGGAGGGCCCCCTATTGTCTTATGGAAACCCACCAGGGGCTTCACCTGCCTCCCCAGCTGCAGGGTCGGAGGCGTGGGTGGGAGACATCCCTCCCTGGCCAGACAGGTGGGCTGACAAGATGGCATTGAGTTTGCTCCCACAGCCTTCCCTGGCTCCCTGTAAACACAGAGATGGTGTGGTTCTCAGAAGGAGGGAGGCCAGGGCGGGTTGTGTTGCTCTTGTTGACTCCACGCTCTGCTTTTCCTGGCAGGGCTGCTGGGGTCATGCTGTTCTCTCTTTGTGTCCTCATGTGCTAATCAAGCTCCTCATCCTGGGGCAGCACAGAAGTGACCCCTTCGTGGTTCGCTTGGCCACCAAGATGGGAAAGAATCACAAAACCAAGGGACCTTCTGTACCTGGCAAGGGGGGTACAAAGCTCCGTAAGTCATAGGCCTGACCTCTCACACTTTCCTGCAAGTGGAAGCTGGAGACGGAAATTCTCACCCTGTAAATATTTTCATCCTTCGCTTGTTTTTTTTGCCCCCACTTTGTTGCTAGGAAGGAACGGATAGAGGAAAGGAGAGAAAGAAGAGAGTGGGATTGGGGTTGGGGTGGAGGAGTGGGGTGGGGCTGGACTCCTGGAAGCAGAGCAGAGGAAGGCAGTGCCTCTGAGGCCCTCGGGACTGTGTTTGGAGCAGGTGCAAATTAGCTCACTTTGGACACATTGGAAGGAGGAAATGTTTCACAGGGCAAAATAAGAAATGATATCAATTTCTAGAATAAGCAGAATATAGTCCAAAGCTTAAAGTTCTTGAATTGGAATTGTCTTGATTCTGACAATGGTTGCATGGTAGCAGCATACTAGTTCAGGTTTTCAAAATGAAGGACCATTTATTACATTGTCCCTTTTTTTTTTTTTGCAAAGTATGAAATAGGAAACTTATCTCTAAAAATAAAGCCTTCTAACCCGAAACGTGAACCCTTCCCGATATTAATGCGATGTTTCTTGACAAGCCCTGCTTCCCTGGTGACAGAATGTCTCTTTCAGTCGGCGTCGTCCCCGCACATTTATGGAATCTGACAGTGCTGTTTTCCCTCAGCCTTAGATATCTGGGTCAAGGTGATGCGTGGGGCATTGCTGAGGAGGAGTAACTGCCGGGTTGGGTGTGCTGGTGAGGAAAAGGTGGCCCAGAGTGGTGAAGAGACGCACAGGGCAACAAAGACAAAAACCGTTCCTTTCACTGTGGTCTGAGTTCATGGTTATCAGAGTTGTTGAACCCACAACCCTTCGTTCATTTCTGTAAGTAGCCTAGAAAGGGACTTACTTTGTAGCTACGTCTAGGGTTCTAAAATTGGTTCTAAAGCTGGGTCGCAAGTCTTACATTTCTCTTCCAAGTGTATCATCTTTTCTCTTTTACTTGCTAAGGATCTTTACCTTGGAGAGTATAATTTCTTTTGGTTGGTTAGTTTAACCTTTATGTCCTCATCCTCCTGAATCTTGCGTGCTGGGATCACAGGCATGATCCACTGTCCCTAGTTTTGATTTTTATTGATGGAATATCAAGGGACCAGATTTTCTGCCCTGCTGAAGTCTGGGTGCTTCTGGAAGTTACTACATAAGGAGGGAGGAGAGGAGAACTTCCAGTAGCTCTTGCCGAGAATATACTCCTGGCAGCCAATCACGTTTTGCCACGAGGAAAGCCACAGCTGAGAATGCCATTAACTGGACTCGCATTTGCAAAGAGACATGGATCTAGAAACCGCAATGATGTATTTTAAAATGTGTGCCATATTTGGGGGTGAAAGAATAATTTACAAGCAGGGTGGGATTGTGCTGGAAGCAGATGGGCATGTTTTTAATGTGCTATGGTATGGGGTGGGGCATCAGCATTCAGTCCAACCATGGATGATGAAGAGCAGCTGGTGTCCTGGAGCCTTTGTGCTTGCCTTTCCGGCATGTGCATGGAGCCTTTGCGCATGCCTTTCCGGACTGTGCAGTACCTCTGCTGTCTGTCTAGATCTGGACTCAGAATCTGACCAGCTTCTTATACACCACTAAGTGGTCCCATTCTGATACCCAGATCTTACAAAAAGCAATAGAGTGAATCCAAGTAATTTATTTTCTCCATTATCTTGCTATGCTCTTAAAATGTTTTAGTGTGTCATCTGCTAGATTGTTTCATTTTGGGCTACTCCTTTGTAATAATGACAAGCATGGTCTTTTTGGGGTGCCTCAGATCATGGGTCCCTTAACGTTAAGGATTACCTTGAAATCCTGTTAAATATAGATGGCTGGTCTCAGTCACTGTTACACTGCTGTGAAGAGACATCATGATCAAGGGAACTCTTATAGAAGAAAGCATTTAACTGGGGACTTGTTTACAGTTCCTGAGGTTTATTCCGTTATCATCATGGTGGGGAGCGTGGTGACAGCAGGCATAGTGCTCAAAGAAGGAGCTAAGAGCTGCATCTTGACCTGTAGGTGAGGGGAAAGGAGGAGAGGGAGAGAGAGAGAATGGGGCCTGGTGTGGGCTTTTGAAATCTCAAAGCCCATCCCCAGTGACATACTTCCTTCAACAAGGCCACACCTCCTAATCTTTCTAAACCTTTTTTCCAACAGTTCCACTTACTGATGACTAAGCATTCAAATAAATGAGCCTATGGGGGGGCATGTTTACTCAAACCACAACGCTGGGTGTTTCTGACTCAATGTATGGTGGGGGTAGTACTCGAATATGTATATATTCCACACTTTCTTCATCCATTCTTCCACTGAAGGGCATCTAGGTTGTTTCCAGGTTCTGGTTATTACAAATAATGCTGCTATAAACATAGTTGAACAAATGCTTTTGTAATATGATTGGGCATCTCTTGGGTAAATTTAGAGTACTACTCGGCGGTAAAAAACAATGACATCTTGAATTTTGCATGCAAATGGATGGAAATAGAAAACACCATCCTGAGTGAGGTAACCCAGGCCCAAAAAGATGAACATGGGATGTACTCACTCATAATTGGGTTCTAGCCATAAATAAAGGACATCGAGCCTATAATTCGTAAAAAATCCTAGAGAAGCTAAATAAGAAGGTGAATCCAAAGAAAACCATATAGTTATCCTCCTGGATATTGGAAGTAGACAAGATTGCCGGACAAAAAATGGGAACTTGGGGGTGAGGTGGGATAGGGGGAGGGGGGATGGGGAGAGAAAAGTGTGAAGTGGAGGATGGGAAGAGCTTGGGGGAATAGGATGGTTGGGATATAGGAAGGGTGGATATGGGAACAAGGAATTATATATCTTAATTAAGGGAGCCATTCTAGGGTTGACAGAGACTTGACTCTAGAGGGGTTCCCAGGTGTCCAGGAAGACGCCCCCAGCTAGTTCCTTGGGCAGCTGAGGAGAGGGTGCCAGAAATGTCCAGATCCTATTGCCATACTCATGAATATCTTGCATATCAATGTATGGTGGGGGATGGGGAGGACGGGGCCATAATTTGCATTTCTAACATGTTCCCAGGTGACATTCTGCTGCTGGTCTGGGGACCACACTTTGAGAGACACTGCTTAAGATACATATTTTCTAGCTGTTAAGTTCAAGTTTTCCCGACTGAATTTCTGTTACAGTTGTTACCATGCCTTATACAGGTCTCCAAGAAGCCTGTTCGAGGACCTGCCACCAATTCCTGAGCTTTCAGGCTTAGCAACGTTCTACTGGAAGAGTCTTAGGAGACTCTTAGGAGACTGAGTGTGCGCCACCTTCTATACCCGCGAGTGCATTTTATCAGTATCCTGGAAGGTTAGAAGTCCCTGGGGCAGAGAGGTTAAGGCTGAATGGCCTCCTGCATCGAGACAAATTATGGTTACATCCCACACACTCGGAATCTCAAACGCCGCATGGCTCAACAAGAGGAGGCCTCACTGGGGATGAGGCATCTTCTGCTTGGTTGGTGCAATATGGTAGCCGTGCGGTAGCGAGAGCTTAGGGATTAATACAAGGTGTGTTCTGATGCTCTCTGTTTGAAGAACAAGTGGTTGGAACTACTTTTGTTTCCAGTGAAGACATGGAAGAGAGATTTGTCACCTGTTGTCATGAAACCAGAGGGGGAACGACCGATAAGGGAGGAGGCTTTCACCTCGGGAGGCCCAGAGTGATTCTAGGCTTATCTGTAGAGCCCTAGAGATGACTGGGAAAGCAGCCATCTCTAGCATTTCTCCTTCAGCCTGCTGTGGTGGTCATTCTTGGTTGTAAACTTGTTTTTGTTTTTGCTTTTCTGAGACAGGGTTTCTCTGCATAACAGTTCTAGCTGTCCTGGAACAAACTCTTGTAGACCAGGCTGGCCTCGAACTCTCAGAGATCCACCTGCCTCTGCCTCCCAAGTGCTAGGATTAAAGACGTGTGCCACTACTGCTCACCTTCGTTGTAAACTTGTCTACATCTGGAATTAGCTAAAATCCAAAAATGGAGGGCACACCTTCAGAGGATTTCTGCTTAATCTGAGGCAGGTAGATCTATGTCTAAACTGGTATTTGAGGTAGGAAGACACACCTTTGATCTGGGTTACACCTTTTCCTGGAAGTCTATATAAGACGAGGAAGAAGGAAGCTTTGGCTCTTTGTCTGTTTACCCTTGCCTTCCTAGCAAATCCGTTCCTTCACTGACACCTACTCCTTCAGGAGCTCAACATCTACTGAAGACCAGTGGAGACATCCAGACTAGTAGACTCAACAAGTGCTTGATTCTTAGACTTTTCTGCTCATAGGCAGCCATTGTTGCACGAGCTGGACCACAGTCTCCAAGTCATTCTAGTAAGTCCCCTTTATATATTCATTCTATTATCTGTATTATTATCTCTACAATCCAGAGAACCCTGACTAATATACCTGCCTTATCATCATCATCATAGTCATCAGTATTATTATTTACAACAAGACTTAGGTTTTTTACTCATATTCTTAGCTATCGACCCCCATTGAATTATACCTCATGAGAGCAGGGGCATTCTCCTCTCGTTCACACTCCAGCACTAGGTGGCTTCAGACATTGAATTGTTCCTTGTTGAATATTTGAGAAAAAAAAAGAGATTGAACAAATGCGTCCCTCTCCCTCAGCAACTTATCTCATTGCAAAACTCATGGAAGATTTGACATTTTCCTATAAAGAAGCAGTCACTTTAAATGCTGTAGGCCGACAGGCCTGTGTCTACCAGCAGCAGTGGGGGCGGGAGGCTGATAGTCTAGGGTGATTAACAAGAACAACAAGTTGGGAAACCCTGGCAAAGGATGGGAGGCAGCACACCTAATGCTCTAAGCTAGTTGTTCTCAACCTGGGGTCATGACCCCTTGGGATCACATAGCAGATATTTACATTATGATTTATAAAATCACCTCACTCTATTGTAATAACAACTATCTGTTATCTTTAACTTTTTTAAGTCAATGGTATTATTTGGGGCCTAAATCACCTCAAAGAATTGCCTTAGTAGGCCGCATTATTGGCTATTAAACATTAAAACTGCCAGGGGAATGTTTCTTGTTTATGACGTCACCAAGCCATGTGCTTGCTGGGCACCTGAGAAGGGGTTGCTCACGACTCGTCTGTGAGAATTCTTAAAATTCTGTGGCTTTTATTTTGGAGATAATTTAAAAATAAAATTTAAAATTTAAAGATTATGAGGCTGATGTCCTCATAACTAAATTCTCCCATCATAGCTCAGAGCTCACGTAGCCTCTCCTTTTGTTGCTTTATTTATTTTTAATTATGTGTATGTGTGTGTTTGTGTATGCAAGTGCAGGTCCTATATAAACCAGAAGGATACCGGATCCTCTGGAGCTAGGGTTACAGGCTTTTGCGAGCCCCCTAATGTGGTTCAGGGAACAGAGCTCAGGTCCTCTGGAAGAGCAGTACGTGTCCTTCACCACCGAGCCATCTTTCCAGCCTGTTTTTGTGCTTTTGTGGCAGAGTCTCACAAGGTAGCTCAGGCTGGCCTGGAGCTTGAGGTCCTCCTGCTTCAGACTCCTTGGTGCTGGGATTACAGACCATACCACCTCACCCATCTGCCTTCATGGTTTTCGCTGTGGTAGTGGGCCCAAACATTTGTGAAGGACCATTGTGCAATATGAGTTAAAAAAAAAAAAAAAAACCAAACAGAGGCCACTTGCTGTGTGATAACATACTTGTGCCAAATGAAGTCCAAACAGTGTGGAGACACCGCTCACGGGAGTCTGGGTCTCATCTTCTACCCTCTCTCCTCTGATGACAAACCTCTGGGGGATTCAGCTAAGGCAGAAGTGAAGATGGCAACAGGAAGGGATGCTTACAGTAGCACAGCTGCCCACTTGGAGACCTGTAGAGGGGGAAATAGTGGTGAGGGCTGGGGGTACTGGACGTGACACAGCCCAGCATTTTTCCCGGTGGAGCAAAAAAAGGATTTTCTCTAAAGAAAACAACTCCGGTATTAATGAATTAATTCTCTAATGTTATTTGAAAATGTACATACACAAAATTAGGCATTATTATTTTTTTAAAGATTTATTTATTATGTACACAGTGTTCAGCCTCCATACCTGCAGGCCAGAAGAGGCACCAGATCTCATTACACAGATGGTTGTGAGCCACCATGTGGTTGCTGGGAATTGAACTCAGGACCTTCGGAAGAGCAGGCAATGCTCTTCACCTCTGAGCCATCTCTCCAGCCCTAGGCATTATTTTGCTTTATTAGTTTATAAAACCAAAATATATTTACAAACTAAATATAAACTCTGAAGTTGTTTACTTAATGATATGCTAACCCTACATTTAAAAGTGTAATTTCATATGATAAATGGTGCTGTATGAGGAGAAAGCAGATCAGTCCTCGGAAACTAACCGTGGTAGAGATGTCTACTAAGGCTTGGGGTATCTGGAATTGAGGATGGAGGAGAGGAGTGGTGGGGGTATTGCGAGCACACTTCATGCAGATGCAAACGCTTTTAAAGCAGAGGTATTGCATTCCTCACGCTGAAGGGGCGTATGTAGGGTTGTTATTCAGCCTAAAGTTCTATCTGGACAGCTGGCTTTAGTAGCTATCCCTCTTCTGGGTTTGTGCAGAGTTGGGCCATTGAATCTGTCTCATAACGCTGTAATTCATATCAATTCCTCAGACCCTTGGAGGTCAGTTTTAAATCTTTCTCTAGAGACTGGGATGAGGCACAGGACAGGTTTGTTTGGTGAAAGCAAGCACCAGCATTCTCATCTTTAAATACGATTAATTCAGCTAAATTAACAAATGAGACTAGATCAGCCATACTTCCCCTGCAAAGACAATCCCCTTCAGAGGGGTGGGAGAGAGAAATGCATGAGAATAAGAATGGAGGGCAGTTGATCAAAGTACGTTTATATATTATCTTTTTTGTGTATCAAATTGTGGAAGAATAAATAAATTTTGAAAAGAGTAATTTTAAAAAAGACCCCTGTGGTGGTTTGGAAGAAAATGGCCCTCAAAGGGAGTGGCACTATTAGGAGGTGTGGCTTTGTTGGAGTAGGTATGGTCTTGTTTAGATGAAGTGTGTCACTGTGGAGGCAGGCTTTGAGGTCTCATATGTGCTCAAGCCACGCCCAGTGTCTCACACCACTTCTTGCCTGTGATGTAAGAAACTCTCAGCTCCTTCTTCAGCACTGTGTCTGCCTGCACACTGCCTTGCTTCTCACCATGACGATAAAGTACTAAACCTCCGAACTGTAAGTGAGCCTCCACGGTTAAATATTTTCTTTTCTAAGAGTTGCCATGGTCATAGTGTGTCTTCACAGCAAAAGAAACCCTAAGATAGAGGCTGGTACCAGGGACTGGGGCGCTGCTATGACAGGCCTGACTTTGCTTTTGTTTGAAGGAATATGGACCTTGGGACCATGGGTGAGAAAAGAAGTTGAATGCATTAAGTGCTGCTTAATGGGCCATCCCAGTAGGAGCATGGAAGAGAGTGGTGCTGAGTGTGATTTGAGCTGTGGGGGCAGGGGACTGACTCAAGAGGTTTCAGAGGAGAAGAATATTAATATGTGGCCTAGAGACTGTTCTTCTGATACTTTGGTGAAGACTGTGGATGCCTTTTGCCCTTGTCTGAAGAGTCTGCCAGAGGCTAAAGAGTTTTGGATTAATATTGTTTGCAGAGGAAATCTCTAAACAGCCTATTATAGACTCTGTCATGTGACTATTGGCAACACTAATGAAGATTATAATGAAAAGGAACAAGTTGAGCAGGGTAAATTACAAAATGTAAAATTTGAGGAGAAATGGAGCCACCATGGCCTAAAATAGATTCTTAATTGTTAATGGAATGGTAAAAATACTTAGGCCAGGCAATAATGGATACATTCACAAAGATCAATAAGAACCTACCAAACCAACCAAATGACAACAATATCATTCCCTAACCTGACAAGACCAGAAATGGGTAAAAGGAGTTGAGAGAGAGAGAGAGAGAGAGAGAGAGAGAGAGAGAGAGAGAGAGAGAAAAGGAAGGAGGGAGGGAGGGAGAGAGAGAGAGAGCGGGGGAAGAGGGAAAGAGGGAAAGAGAGAGAATTTTTTTGAAATATGCATAGGTTTAATAACATTTTAATAAGTTCACATTAATTATAAATATTAATGGGTTAATTTTGACATTTTCATACATATGACCATATCCAGTCATCACTATTCACTCCTGCGGACACCCTTCCTCTCCCTTACTATACCTCCTTCTATTTTTATACCTTGCTTTTGCTTTTGGTAATCCAATGAGTTTAAATTGGGATGCTTAAATGGCATAGATCAGAGGTCTGTGGTCAGCTTCCCAGGGGCTACACCACTGAAGAAAACATCTGTGTGCATCTGAACAGGTGTCTACCACAGATGCTAATGGCTCCTAAATGTATAAGGCACAGACCCAGAGATAAATGCTTCCCTCCTATACCTATATGAATAATTTCACACAGGCATGTCACGATAAAGGGTTTGTTCTCACTGCTATGAATTATGAACTACGATTTTACTTGTTTATGGCTCACTGTGGTCTGAGGGCTTTACATCTCTCCTACTTTATACACACACACACACACACACACACACACACACACAAACTCTCCTACATAAAAATTACTGCTCCCATTTTATACTCAAGAAAGTAATACTGAGAAAAATGTGCTTGCTCAGCAGTGGTCCAGACATCTTACCTGTCACTCTAGGCCCCCAAGAAAGGATGCTGTACTGTCACGTGTCTGCATTAGGAAACCTGAACAGGCATGGTGTCGCACATGCCTTTAATTTTAGCACTCAACAGACACAGATCTCTGTGATTTATATACATAAAATTTCAGGACAGCCAGGACTGGACAGATGCCTTAGTAGTTAAGACTGCTTCCTGTCTAGCTTCCAAAAGACCCAAGATAAGTTCCCAACACCTACAAAAGGCAGCTCACAACTGCCTGTAATGCTTGTTTCAAGGAACCCAGTGCCCTCTCTGTCTGCCATAGGCACTTCATTCACAGGCACAAACCCACACATAATTTAAAATAAAATTTAAAAAAAAGAACACTTAGAAGAAAGTGAAGAAAATGGAAGAAGGCAAGACTACCCACACTCATCAACTGGAAGATTCGATACTCTGAAGATTGCTCCTGCCAAAGTCTTCTGTACATTCAACACAATTTCCACCAAAACCTGGTACCAAATTCATAAAACTATAAGAAACCTAAAATTCATAGAGAAGCACAAAATACCTCAGATTGACAAAGCAATCCTGAGAAGAAGGATAAGGCTGGGAGTGCCACCATACCTGGCTTCAAATTATATTACAGAGCCGTAGTAACAAAAACTGCATAGAAATGGCACACACACAAAAAAACCCAGCCAAGTGTACCAATGGAATGGAATAGAAGATCACGATATAAACCCACACACATACAACACCTAATAATACATACCCAATACCCACACACATACAACACCTCGTACAAAGAGGCCAAGAGCCCCTGTTGACAAAAGACAGCCTCCATCGAATGGTGCTGAGGAAACTGAGCATCCCAATGTAGACGGATATACTTGACCCCATCTTTCCCCATACACAAAACAAACCCCAAACAGATCAGAGGTTCTAACCTGAGACCCGACACACTGAAACTGCTAAAGGAGAAACAAGGGAAATGCTGCAGGATGAAGCACTGGGTGAGCACTTTCTGAATTGAACCCTCGTTGCTCGGGAAATAAGAGCACCCATTGACAAGTGGGACCTCATTTAGAAGCCTCTCTACTGGGAAGGTACAGTCA
Source organism: Arvicola amphibius (assembly GCF_903992535.2). Taxonomy (NCBI): domain Eukaryota; kingdom Metazoa; phylum Chordata; class Mammalia; order Rodentia; family Cricetidae; genus Arvicola; species Arvicola amphibius. The sequence goes on from NC_052053.1 coordinate 122,864,453, forward strand.
AGTGAAGTACAGCCTAAAAACCTGAAGATCTAGTCATCGGCTATAAGCCTGCATAAGATTAACATTGCCCTTTCAAAAGCAAAATGGCTGAGTGAGCAAAAGCGCTCGTCCACCCAAGGGTGATGATGACCCAAGATTAATACAGAGGAAAGGACTGACTTTTGTCCTCTGATCTCTAAACACACTGTGGTACAGGCACTTTCTCAAATAAATAAATGTTTTTTGTTTTTGTTTTTGTTTTTTTTGTTTGTTGGTTTTGTTTGGTTTGGTTTTTTTCGAGACATGGTTTCTCTGTAGCTTTGGAGCCTGTCCTGGAACTAGCTCTTGTAGACCAGGCTGGCCTTGAACTCACAGAAATCCGCCCGCCTCTGCCTCCCGAGTGCTGGGATTAAAGGCGTGCACCACCACCGCCCGGCTAATAAATGTAATTTTTAAATTTAAAATTATACAACATTCTTAGCTGTGCTGATTAATTTTTCTCAACTTGACAAAAAATAAAGCTGTCTGGGAAGAAGGAATTTCAATTGAGAAAATGCCCCAGTCAGACTGTGGAGCATCTGAGAGATGCAAATAAAATAAACATAAATAAATTACGTTTATTTGCATTGAATAAATTATTTATCTTTATTTTATTTGCAATGGTGTTTTGCCTGTATGTGTGTCTGTGTGAGGGTGTCAGGTCCTCTAGAACTGAAGTTACAGACAGTTGTGGACTGCCATGTAGGTGCTGGGAATCGAACCCAGATGTAATTCCTAGCACTTTTTACTACTGAACCCTCTCTCCAGATGCCTTCAGCTTGCTTACGAATAACCCAGCACTACCCGCATAAGGGTGGCAGTGCTCTCTGTGGCTCAGTCTTCTCACACCGGTCATTAATCAAGAAAATGCTCCACAGTCTGACTGGGGCATTTTCTCAATTGAAATTCCTTCTTCCCAGACAGCTTTATTTTTTGTCAAGTTGAGAAAAATTAATCAGCACAGCTAAGAATGTTGTATAATTTTAAATTTAAAAATTACATTTATTAGCCGGGCGGTGGTGGCTCACGCCTTTAATCCCAGCACTCGGGAGGCAGAGGCGGGCGGATCTCTGTGAGTTCAAGGCCAGCCTGGTCTACAAGAGCTAGTTCCAGGACAGGCTCCAAAGCTACATAGAAATCATGTCTCGAAAAAAACCAAACCAAACAAAACCAACAAACAAAAAACAAAAACAAAAACAAAAACAAAAAACATTTATTTATTTGAGAAAGTGCCTGTACCACAGTGTGTTTAGAGATCAGAGGACAAAAGTCAGTCCTTTCCTCTGTATTAATCTTGGGTCATCATCACCCTTGGGTGGACGAGCGCTTTTGTTCACTCAGCCATTTTGCTTTTGAAAGGGCAATGTTAATCTTATGCAGGTTTATAGCCGATGACTAGATCTTCAGGTTTTTAGGCTGTACTTCACTTGACTGTACCTTCCCAGTAGAGAGGCTTTTAAATGAGGTCGCACTTGTCAATGGGTGCTCTTATTTCCCGAGCAACGAGGGTTCAATTCAGAAAGTGCTCACCCAGTGCTTCATCCTGCAGCATTTCCCTTGTTTCTCCTTTAGCAGTTTCAGTGTGTCGGGTCTCAGGTTAGAGCCTCTGATCTGTTTGGGGTTTGTTTTGTGTATGGGGAAAGATGGGGTCAAGTATATCCGTCTACATTGGGATGCTCAGTTTCCTCAGCACCATTCGATGGAGGCTGTCTTTTGTCAACAGGGGCTCTTGGCCTCTTTGTACGAGGTGTTGTATGTGTGTGGGTATTAGGTATATATTATTAGGTGTTGTATGTGTGTGGGTTTATATCGTGATCTTCTATTCCATTCCATCAGTTGGCTGGGTTTTTTTTTGTGTGTGTGTGTGCCATTTCTATGCAGTTTTTGTTACTACGGCTCTGTAATATAATTTGAAGCCAGGTATGGTGACACTCCCAGCCTTATCCTTCTTCTCAGGATTGCTTTGTCAATCTGAGGTATTTTGTGCTTCTCTATGAATTTTAGGTTTCTTATAGTTTTATGAATTTGGTACCAGGTTTTGGTGGAAATTGTGTTGAATGTACAGAAGACTTTGGCAGGAGCAATCTTCAGAGTATCGAATCTTCCAGTTGAGTGTGGATAGTCTTGCCTTCTTCCATTTTCTTCACTTTCTTCTTCTAAGTGTTCTTTTTTTAAATTTTATTTTAAATTATTTGTGCCTGTGAATGAAGTGCCTATGGCAGACAGAGAGGGCACTGGGTTCCTTGAAACAAGCGTTACAGGCAGTTGTGAGCTGCCTTTTGTAGGTGTTGGGAACTTATCTTGGGTCCTTTGGAAGCTAGACAGGAAGCAGTCTTAACTACTGAAGCATCTGTCCAGTCCTGGCTGTCCTGAAATTTTCTGTTTATAAATCACAGAGATCTGTGTCTGTTGAGTGCTAAAATTAAAGGCATGTGCGACACCATGCCTGTTCAGGTTTCCTAATGCAGACACGTGAAAGTACAGCATCCTTTCTTGGGGGCCTAGAGTGACAGGTAAGATGTCTGGACCACTGCTGAGCAAGCACATTTTTCTCAGTATTACTTTCTTGAGCATAAAATGGGAGCAGTAATTTTTATATAGGAGAGTTTGTGTGTGTGTGTGTGTGTGTGTGTGTGTGTGTGTGTGTATAAAGTAGGAGCGATGTAAAGCCCTCAGACCACAGTGAGCCATAAACAAGTAAAATCGTAGTTCATAATTCATAGCAGTGAGAACAAACCCTTTATCATGACATGCTTGTGTGAAATTATTCATATAGGTATAGGAGGGAAGCATTTATTTCTGGGTCTGTGCCTTACACATTTAGGAGCCATTAGCATCTGTGGTAGACACCTGTTTATATGCACACACTGTGGAATGGAGCAAGTGACCTGGTGCCACTAGAAAAGCAAGTAGTTTTGGTCATTGATCCTTGACTTCCCAGTTTGATTTGAAGGCAACAGGAAGTGAAAGTGTCTCACTGGGTGTAGTTTGAGCACATGAAACCTCAAAGCCTGCCTCCATGGTGACACACTTTCTCCAACAAGGCCATACCTACTCCAACAAAGCCTCACCTCCCAGTAGTGCCACTCCCTCTGGATAACCATTTTCTTTCAAACTAACACACAGAATAATCGCACCCAGAGTACCGAAGTTCCAATTTTACTCTTTATATGAAGTGATTTTATTATGAACTCCAGGTTCAATGATACTTGGGGTTCTTAAGATGATAATATTATTGAATTATTAATACTGTAGAACTCACCAGAAGAAAGTTATATCTCTTTAATCCCTAGAAATTAAATATTTTTAATTTCCCTCTAATGCACTCTTGGGGTCTTTTATGTCAGTGGGAGCTATTCCCACATCAGAAGACTCATAACAAAGGCACATGGGAGCAATTAACTCTTTAGAAGGAGGGGTCTCCTCAAAGCTTTGTTAGAAGGTCTACATTAAGCTTCTGTTAGCTGTGGATTGCACATTTTTTACTATTATCCCATACTTCCCCCGTTAGCCCTTTCCTCAGCGTGGACACATACCTGCTTGTAGGCGATGACATTGCAATGTTAAACTTCCCCAGAAAACCTTCTCTATGCTCGATATTGAGGAAGTATAGAAGTTCTTTTTTTCCATACTCTGTGGCACAGATACAGGAGGCTGCATGAAACAAACGCATGACACAGTGCGTTGCTGTTGGCTGAGTACCTACAGCTGTACTGAAACAGGTTTGAATACGTTTGCTTGTTTTATGAGTGTGTGTGACTGTGTCCCAGGTCACGTGTGGAGGCCAGAGGAACACTTCCGGGAGCTGGTTTTCTTCTTCCACTATGTGGCTCTCAGGGCTTGACTTCGGGTCATCAGGCTTGGCCCCAAATACCTTTGCCTGCTGAGCCATTTTGCCAGCCTTATGTTGGAATTTTTAAGAAATATATTAGATGCTTATAGGTTGCGAAGGAAGGTAAATTTGTACTGCTTTTCTTTTCTGAAAGTATATTTAACAGTTGAAAATCCTTATCCATGCTTTGATCTGGAAATTTCATATTATCAACATGAAGTGTTTTGTCACGGTGGAAGAGTACTGGTGTTTTTCCCATGGAAATCCTTGTAAATATTTCTGAAAACAGCATTTACCAGCCTTTAAAAAGTGACCCTGTGGAAACGAATATACTGCACAGTCCCTAGAGGTAATTAGGGAAGTGATTATTTGTGTCCTGTCAATCTGGGGGGAGCATAGCAACAGTGCTTTAAAGATCTGACCTGTAAGCTATGATCCTTGGCATCTGGCTGGGTGCTTAGAACAACAGAAGGGAAGGAATAGTTCAAGCTGAGGATGGGTGGGAGGAACGTGGAAGGTGCGATCAGAACTCAGTGTGGACTTAGGGATCGGCAGGGTGTGGGGTGTAATCAGAATAAAATGCAGTGCTCTTTGTTGCTGCCAGGAGGGAAAAAATATGACTACCCTAATAAATAACTGGGATCTACAGATAAACGTGGCTAGATTGGAGAGAGCAGATTCAACTTAAGGGAGTAAGAAACTTAAAATAAGTCAACAGCCTAAATAGTGTATGTTCAGGGGACTGTGTATGATATTAAAGGAGCCAGTGTCAGAACATGTGTCAGTTTTGGAATCAGAGAAGTGCGTGGGGGTTACAAACCGGCACCTCACTGAGCCACCTCTGTATGAGGAATGGCAAGGGAGAAAGAAGAGGGAGGGGGGACAGAGAGAAGAGAGAGGGAGAGAAGGGATAAGGGAGAGGTCCGACACAAATGGAATAAAAGGAGGGTGATCTCAGGGCAAGATTCCAGCCAGCTAAAATTAGTTTGTAATAAGAAAAGCATATGCAACAAAAATAAACAACAAAACAAGGCTTATACAAATGCAATTCAAGGAGGGGCCGAGTTTCACCCCTTGCAGGCATCAGAACATGGCATCGTTGGCCTCGTGGTTCTGGCTTTAGTGCCATGAAGGAGTAAAGGGGTTGCAAAACCTTCCTCCACGGTTAAGGAAAGGCAGTGTGGACAGGTGAGAAGGATACCCCAGCATGGTGGTCTGGAGAGGCCATTGCAAGAAGCTACGAAAGTGAAGCCTGAATTGTTGGAGACCCCAAGATTTTGAAGGTGCCAGAGTAGTGGGATATTCACAGAGAAGAGCAGCAGATGGGGAGTGGAATCAGCCCTAGAGAGTACCGCATGGTGCAGTCATGACAGCTGTAAGGTTGGAGCCAGCTCTGCCCTTTGACAGCAGACATGTTGCTCATGGATTCAGAGTTTGTCGTGCTGGGGTTCAATCTTGCTTTGGTTTAGTTTTTCCTTACTATGTCTACTTTCTTCCTTTCTGAATGGTAATGTGTATACTATACCATTGTATGTTGGAAATACGTAGTTTGCTTTAAAATTATTTTTCTTTAGATTTTATGAGACACAGACCTGGCTATCCTGGAACTCAAAAGTTAGACCAGGCTGGCATGAATTCACAGAGATCTGCCTGCCTTTGCCTCCCAAGTACTGTGGCTACAGGTATGTGCCACCGTGCCTGGTTGTAATTTGCCTTTTGTGTTTACAGGGGCTTATGATTAAGAGATTGCCTTAAGTCTCAGAGGAAACTTTGGACTTTGAAACCATATTGAGACTGTGAAAGACTCTGGGGGCGTTTGAATTTTCCTTTTGTATTATGATATGCATTTTGTATTACGATATGGCCATAAGCCCATGGGAGCCAGGGAATGGAATGTGGTGGTTTGAAGGAGAATAGTCCCTACAGGCTCATATATTTGAATGCTTGGTCCCTAGTTGGTGGAACTGTTTGGGAAGAATTAGGTGGTGTGGCCTTGTTGGAGGAGATATATCACTGAGGGGGGGGGGCTTTGAGGTTTCAAAAGTTCGCATCAGCCCTCGTCTCTGTCCCTGCCTTCTACTTGTGTTAGATGTCAGCTCCTAGTTCCTGCTCAGTGTCATGCTTCCTATCATGACATTCACGGACTCACCCTCTGAAACTCTAAGGTCCAAATAAACCCTTTCTTCTGTAAATTTCCTTGGTCATGGTCTCTTAGCACAGCCAATAAAAAAGTCACTGACATATTCTAAGAGGTTTTACAGTGCTGCCTGGGACCTTCTTCTCTTTTCTATTGTCATCTGAATTTTCCTCAAGTGTTTATGGAGAATGCTAGTTCTCAGATGCCATTAGAAGGCTGGGAGCTATTCTGTAGTTAAAGTATATGGCAAATAAAGCTTATATGCATAGCCCGAGTAGTGTGTTTAGTCTCTCTAAAAAGACTAAAATTCTGATAGATGAATTTTTTTCCCCAGCAAATTTCCAGTTTCTATTTTAGCATTAGAACTCTGTGACATCACTTTGAGAAATCTAGGTCCTGGTGAGAAACAGATTGTGTGAGTTGTGGAAAGGGTCATTAAATAGTTTACAAGGTCGAATTTAGTGAGATCACAGGGAAGCTGGCTGAGGCAGAAGCATCACCCTTGAGTTCTGGAGGGATCAGAGACAAAGCAAGTCTCTCTCTTGTGTAGGGTGCTTCAAGGAGGGGCTCCTCTGATAGGAGTGACAGAAGCCAGTCAAGCAGCAGTCGATCCCCTGCTGGTTCCAGGGAAAGGGAGCAGTGACTTTGTATACATGGCTGCTATTCTAAGGAGCAGGCAGGAAAGGAAGCCAGCATAGAAAGAATTAGAAACAGATTTGTTGCAAAGTACGTCTTAGAAATTGTCCTTGGAAGAGGTGGTTAAGTGGCTTGCTTGTGAGTCCCCAAATATGTTTCCTGTTTATATTTTGGAAAATAGAACAAGATAAGACTTCTGTACCATTAAAAATTCTTAAATGACAGAAATGTATGTGCATAAATTGTAAGTCTTATCAATCCAAGATCAAGGGTTTCTACAGCTTAAATCTTCAGTGCCTTCCCCACCTCGTGTTTGAACAGCTATTTCAGATGGGGGCCCAGTTTTAGGGGCTGTGGTGCTCGCTTGGTGGTGTGGGTCACTGAACGTGGGCCCTTGAGGCCTACCCATTTGGACTTCTGGTCCAATTCTTTGCTTCCTTATCTGTCAAAATGTAAGAAAGGGCAGTATAACACAAATAATAAAAACCTAGAGACAGTTATTGGGGCTCAGCCTGAAGCTCAGAAAAGCAAAGCAGCCGAGTTATTAAGAGCTCTTAGAGATTATGAAATCTTCAGGCTGAAAAGAGAGTGAGTTCCTGCTCATCTGGCTTTATATTCCTCTTTAGTGCTGGGACTAAAGGTGTGCACCACCACTGCCCAGCCTCTATGGCCAGCTACTGTGGCTGCTGGGATTAAAGGTGTGTGCTACCACTGCCTGGCCTGTATGGCTGACTAGTAAGGCTGTTTTGTGTGCAGGCAAGCTTTATTTATTAAAACACAAACAATATACCACTACAGGGCAGCTTCAATCTCCTGCTGCCCAGGGCCTCCCTGGTCTGCCATGCCTTTCTTGCCTTGATGGACTGAGTCTTCTGAAATTGTGTGCTAAAGTCATGCCTTCCTTCCTGGAGCTGCTCCCGTTAGGTATTTTACCTAAGAGAAGTAACCGATGCAAAACCCTAGTAGATACCATGTCTGTCTGCCATGGACCTTTCTCCTGGTTCATGGGGGACATCTTTTCCTTTAGCATAGCAGACATAGTAAATGGGCTTCTTTGGGAACATTTTTAAAACTGAGTTAAATTATATTTATTTATGATGTACAATATGGTGTTTTGACATATGTATACATTGTAAAACATGCAAATCAGGCCTGGCCCCATATTTACCTTTCTTGTGAGGACACTGAAAATCTGCTCAGCAATTTTAAATTATACCACATGTTGCTATTAATGATAGTCACAAATATCTAAAACAAGTTTGTTGAACTTCTTCCTCCATGTGACTGGTGTTTTGTATTCTTTCACTAACCTCTTCCCAGGGCCCTTACCTCTCAACAAAATTCCTGGGAGAAAATTGCCTCTGTCATTATGAAAAGTAGAAGTTTAAAAGCACCATCCAATGTGATCCAACTTAACACTAGAATGCCATTATCACATGCTCAAAAACACAGCGAAGACAGAGTGGAAGGGAGGGTAACTGGGTGATGATGTGGGATTCCCCTCTGCATGCTGTGAATATATATATATATATGTATATATATATATATATGTATATATATATACATATATATATATATATATATATAACCATTGGTTAATAAAGAAGATACTTTGGCCTATGGCAGGGCAGAATATAGCTAAGTGTGAAAACTACAATGAATGCAGGGAGAAAGAAGGCAGAGTCAGGCAGATGCCATGCAGCCGCCCAAGAAGCAAGATGTGAGGTAACAAACCACAAGCCTCATAATGAAACATCAAATAACAGATATGGGTTAATTTAAGATGTAAGAGCTAGCTAGAAATATGCCTGAGCCATTGGCCAATCAGTGTTGTAATTGTTACAGTGTTTGTGTGATTGTTTAGGTCTGGGTGGCCAGGAAACAAAAGCACAGGGAGCAGAGGACACTGACTGCAGGGTCCTTCTTTTCTTCTTCATAGCATTAGGGTTACATAGCCACCAGTTTAGCCAGAGTCATCCATATCACTTCTGGTCCAAGACATTTTGTTAGACACAAATCTTCCCCTGCCCCCTGTTCTGCTGATGCAGGGGAAGCATTGGAAGCAGCCTGGAGTCCTGGGGGCCCAGCTGCCCTGAACACCTGTCGTGAACCTCCACGTAAACAAGACATGAGCTGCTGTGTTCAAATCACAAAGCATGCGTGTTTACTTGATTGCATAGTTCACCAGTGTACCCAAATAATGAAATCCATCTCCAGTTTTAATCTCTAGCACCAACTATTTTTATAAGCTTAAATACCCAGCATGGTAACAAGATGAGGAGCTCTTTGGTTAGCATCAGGGTAAAGACGTTCATTCATCTTACCTACAAATACCAACTAGGAACAGTTCGTGAAATCATTATTTGAAGGGAGTATTCATTCATGCATTGTATGGGACACACCAATAACTAGAGCCTGTACATTCTATACTAATGCAAATAAATCAGGAAAGGCAGGTTACAAATCAGAAGATTTAAGTAAGGTGGAACACAGCCTTTATAATTGTGTCCAAAAGGCAGAATTATTTGCTATTCTCATGATACTAAGGGATTTTAAACAACTTCTTACTATAGTTACTGATTCACAATATGCAGAAAGAGTTGTTTTGCATATTGAAATGACTGAATTTATACCAGATGATACAGAATTAACTTCATTATTCATAGTGGTTCAAGATATAATGAGGAATAGGCTCTGTCCCATATACATAACATACATCAGATCCCATATAAGTCTGCCAGGTCCTCTAACACAAGGTAATGCAGAAATTGATTGATTATTGATTGGAAGTAAGTTGAAGGCCTCAGAATTTCATAAGAAACATCATGTCAGTAGCAAAGGTTTAAAGAAAGAGTTTTCCATTACATGGCAATAAGCTAAGGAGATTATAAAGAGATACCCTACTTGCTCTTCCTATAATCAAACAATGCTACCTTCAGGGAGTAACCCCAAGGGTACTCAAAGGAATGAAATCTGGAAGATGGATGTGTTTCACTTTGCAGAATTTGAAAAATTAAAATATGTACACCACACCATTGACACTTATTCAGGTTTTCAATGAGCAACTACTTTGAGCTCAGAAAAGGCTGATTCAGTAATCATACATTTATTAGAAGTTATAGCCATCATGGATATACCTGCACAAATGGTCCAGCATATGACTCTAAGAAAATGAAACAGTTTTTTTTGCTTATTATACTATAAAGCATATTACAGGTATACCACACAATCCTACAGGTCAGGCAGTAGAAAGATCAAATCAAACTATACAGGATATGTTAAACAAACAGAAAGGGATGGAAAATACCCTCAGAAATAGATGACATAATGCTTTATTAACCTTGAATTTTCTTAACTCTAATGAGAAAGGAGGCAGAGGCAGAGAAAAGCCATGGAGCCACTGCTGGAGACAGACGTGCTGAAACTTTCCTGGTAGGCCACAACCTTGTGGTGATGTACAGATTAATGGAGATGGGTTAAATTAATATGTAAGAGTTTGTCAATAAGAAGTTAGAGATAATAGGCCAAGTGGTGTTTTAGATAATATAGTTTCTGTGTGATTATTTTGGGAGCCTGGACAGCCAGGAAATGAAGCAGCGGCCTCTTTACATTTGTCTAGTAAGAGAGAGAACTAAAATTTGAAGGTGGAATCGCTACAGCACGTATCACTTGTTTGAGTAACTGTGTATGTGGGAAGCACAGTAGCCAGGCGAGTAGATGAAGGATGGCCACGAAGATTGCAGAGATCTGTGTGTTTATACTGAGCGGAAACTCTTGCATGAATGTCCTGAGCTGGTGCAGGGTCCTGCTGAGTGCACAGCAGGAAGGAGGCCCTTGAACGGCTGAGAGAGAATGAGGGGTTGCAAGGGCTCAGGTTCCTTCCATTTAAATTCAAAGTCAAAGAGGCAGATGGGAGATTTAATTCTCACACAAAAGATTGATAATGATTTGAAGTGACAGATTGGTAAATTAGCCTGACTTGTCACACAGATACATGCAATTGCGATTTAAAAAAAAAAAAAACAGAATAAAAAACATCTATCTTTCTGTTTCTAAAAGTCAAAAGCAGAGAAGATGAGGAGGCAAGGGCTGAGGAGGCCACAGAAGTACCAGAGGTGAGACAGTCTGCTCGAGCCACTAATAACAAGGTCCCGTAGACCTAGCGGCTCACGCGATCCCATTCTGGAGGCTGGGGACAAGGACCCTACAGAAAGCGGCATCCTGATCTTCTGCTATGTCCTTAGCAAGGGCAGGGGCTGGAACGCATCTCCCTCTTTCTCTAAGGGCATCCAGCTCTCAAGGACGTCCATGCTCACAGCCTCATTTAAGCCTAATAATAGCACAAAGGTTGCATCTAACACACTCACGGGGGCCAGGGATCAGCACAGACATTTGGGAGAGCCCTGAACATCACCCCGTCTCAGAGTATGAAGACAATAGGCAAGAGCGAGGCAAGCGTGCATTTCGAGTAGAGAAGGACATTGAATACGAGATGGAAGGTTAAAACAGCACCTGCATTACTGTGGCTAGACCAAATAATCTGTAAGCACAAAGATTTCTGTGGCTTGAATACAATAGCAGTTTATTTCTTGTTTATATAGAGGCTCAAAACATGTGATCAGGCAGCTGGAGCCTTTTGCTAAGTCCTCAGGGTCACCTTGCTGAACCACCTACCAATGAGAACCGCTGGAGGTCTGGCTGTGAGGAGAGAGGGGAGATTATAAGTGGAAAGGAAGAAGAAGAGTGAGAGGCTTGCTAGCAGAATCACATGAAGGCTACGAGTCAAAGCGCAGGCAGAGAGGCTAGTTTTGTTCAGAAGTGTGCTTCTTTATTTTAATTAGTATGAAGGATGGGTAGAGGCAGATGTAGGTAAATCTAACGGGGTGTGGTGGCATATACTTGCTGTTGACCTGACACCCAGCCCTCAGGACTTGAGGCAGGGGCATTGGGCATTTGAAGCTAGTCTGGGTTATACAGTGAGACTCTGTCTCTAACTAATAGGAGACAGTTCAGGAATCCCACTTTCTTTGATACATTGAGGCAGTGTTCCCTGAAGAAGGAGGAGTCTGGGGAGAGTGGACCGTCTAAACAGAGAGTCTCCCAGTATCCAACCATGCTGTTTGTCCTAGGTATTCTTTAATGTGCCCCTTTGTCAATTGCAAGCTTGCCCTTGAGGGTTGGGGCCAGCTCTTTTGCTGCACTGTCCCGTGAGAGGCAGTGCCAGCTTTTTCAGGGCCAGAGAAGGGCGGGACTGGCCCAACATGGCCCTCTGATTTCATTATGCACGGTTCCTATGGCCATCTGAGGTGTCACGGCCTCAAACAACACATACCCCAGCTGTAGCAGGAACACCCACCCAGACACGGCTCTCCACAGCATCTTGAGCCTGGACGACATCCTGGCTCCGGGTGGGCGCACAGACCTCTCGGATCAGGATGGCACTGGTGGCTGTGCACCTCCTGGACACCAACAAGGCAACAAGTTACGGCCCCAACGCTAGGCTCCTGTGTGACCTCTGGTGGCAACACAACGCAGGCCTTGGAATCCAACGTAGACCCTGACTGAGTAGGCCCGTGGACTCAGACATGGTCCTCAGCAGCAAATGGGTCTGGATGTCACCATTGCCCCAGGTGTGGGCCACTCAGCTCAGCATGGCCCCAGCAGCAGTGTGGCCCTCGGACACTAACATGGCTCTAGGCCTTGGACATTCGTATGGCTTTCACTGATAACAGAAGCCTCGGACATCAACACAGACCCTAGCTGCAGTAGGTCCACGGATCCAGACATGGAGCGCAGTTGCAGCTCTTACCCAGACGTCAACATGGCATTGGGTATGTGCTACTCAGATTTGAATAGCCCAGATGTAGCAGAGCCCTTGGGTACCAGGGTGACTGATGAGACTCTGGGGCAACCACATAGCCCTTGGTTGCAACAGGAGCCATGGGCATCAGCTCAGACCCTGGCTGTGGAAGGACCATGGTCCTCGGCAGCAGCCCAGGCCCGGATGTCACCATGGCCTCCCGTGGCACGCGTGCCTACCCCATCAGCCTTCTCATCTCTTTCTCTTTTTCTGTTGTCTTTTTTCACAGCACACGAACCATTCTGCTTCTTTCTCCTGCTTTTCCCCATCACATATTTATCATAACGAGATCCACCTGCTCTGCACCACAAAGTGCAGAGCGGGCCCATGCTTGTAGTCCTGCCAGCCAGGACCTTGAGGATCCAGGCTGACCTATGGGTGGCCAGCACCGGCCTGAGCAGAACTGCATCAGGTTTGTTCTTTTCTGAGAGGACCCAGTTCTTGTTCTGAGGATGACGGTGCTACCACGCAAGAGTCAGTTCATCACCTGAAACAGTGCACCTGACTATTTTGTCGGATTTTGTATTTATTTGTGCCCAGAGTACTATTCTGATACCAGTTCCTCAATCACGACGGGACAGAAAATCTTACAAATTTATACCTTTTCTGTGTCTTGATCTTATGATTTGAATCTTTTTTCATTTCCCCAAATTTTCTTTGGGCATTCTGAATTATACTGGAGCATGTGCTCAGTGCATGAGGAGGAGAAGACTTTGTTTATTCATTTGTTTGTTTTGAGATAATATCTTTCTATGGGGCTCAAGCTGGCCTCAATCTCGCAATCTTTCTGCTTCAGCTTCCCTTGTGTTGGGACCACGGGTGATCTGGTGCCACACACAGTGATGCTAGTGTTTTCAAATTAGCAATGCAATGTTCATTTTCTTTAACATGAATGTTCAGATCTTATAACTAACATATAAACCACAAAAGCAACATATTTAATATATTTTACATAAAAGGCATATCAGGTAAATTATAAATTTGTAAAATGTAAATAGTAAATATAACACAAATACAAATTGTTATCAGATACTAACAAAATAGGTTATTCTCAAAATAACGTAAATATATTGAAAAGTTAAATGAAATAAATGACAAATTTAAAATAAAATTTTGATGTTTACATTGTGAATATGTTAACTTAAAATTTAGGCTGGGCAATCCCAGCACTTCGGAGGCCGAGGTAGGAGGAGTTCAAAGCCAGGTTGGACTACGTAATGAAGAATTGCATAAAAAGCAAGTGGAGCTGTCATTCATTTTCTGTGTAGCTCTTCAGTTTATACCAGTGACAGAGATTTCTAGTTGCTAATCCTGTATGTGTCACCCACCAACTGCATCCTTTATTTTCAATAGCCAAAGTGGCACCTACCTTGAATGGCTGTTGGTAGAAGCCAACTTCTTGTAGTTAGGATCAGTTAGCAATTTCTCTCTGAAGTTATAAGCTGCTAGGGTCAAGGAAAGGGGGTCTGTCTTTTCTTCATCTTTTATTTTTTACAGTATCAGCAGATGTTTAAGGGTTGTTTAGCCACGCCAAACATCAAGTTCAAGAGGTACTGTTGCAACAGAAAAATATAGTCATTTTAATTAACATTTATTTGTTTGTTTGTTTCTGCGGAGCTGGATGTTGTGGTAGGCCAAAGTTTGTCTTTTTGGTCATGAGCCTAGCCTTTAATAGCTGAACCATCTCTTCAGCCCAAGATCAGGAGTTTGAAGCTACTCAGGATGAAACTGATCCCCTGTGTCAAGGGAAAAGGCCTCTGAAATACATGTTAGTATTTCAAAGGAACACTGTGCCCGTAGCTTCTTTGGGCTTCTGTCTCCTGACTGATTTTAGTGGTAATGGCTACAGTTTTAGCAAAACTTCGTGGGTGGAGTTTATGTCCAGGGTTTGTGTATTTTGATTCATCATAAGATGAATAAATCATAAGACTTCCTGGATTAGGAAATGTTCTATTACAAAGAGAATTAAGAGATGGCTTAGCAGTTAAGAGCATACGCTGCTCTTGCTGTGGGTTTGGTTCTCAGCACCTACATGGTAGCTCAGAACCACCTGTATTTCTAGTTCCCAAGTCTGTGATGCCCTCTTCTGATCTCTGAGGGCACCAGGCACACATGTGCGGCACACGCATACATACGTGGAAAGCATTTGCACACTCAAAATCACGAATAATCCTGATTTTAAAATAGGTTTTGTTTGTTTTGAGACGGTCTCATGCTGTAGTTTATAGACTGGTACCAGACTCCCAATGGATGACCTTAAACTTCCCATCTTCCTACTCCATGACCCAAGTACTAAGATTATAAACATGTACCATCAGTTTATGCTGAGCTGGGATTTGAACCCAGGGTCTTGTGCACACTAAGTAAGCACCCTACCAACTGAGTTACCAACCCTAACTAACTAAAAATATTTGATTATGTGCTGATGACTGTAATCTGAGTGCGTGAGACCTGTCTCAGAAAAAAAATATCTAGAGGATCAGAAAAGTCACTAGATGGGTGGGTTTCAGTTTAGAATATGATATAACCCCACAGCTGGGAGGGACATTTCCTTTGGTCTGAATGATGGAGCGGCAGCCGTGAGCTTCCTGAATTTGTGGTTCATCTACTGCTTCTACTTCCTTAGGATGCTACAGTGGCCCTTGTCATGATGTTGCCCCTTTGCCCTTTCTGAACGGATGCCACCAGGTCTACACAGTGTGTGCCCTCATTTTACTTGGCTACCCACCCCTCTCTGGCCTCCTCCCTCATCAATACCTGAATCTCAGGCCCTACGGCTGGTCCCATTTGGTTCTTTGTTTCCTCCATCAGGAGCGCTTTGACCCCGAGTTTCACGTTTGCTTTCACCCATTTCAGAACTGTACTCTTACCTGACAGTCCTATATAAAACCTTGCTCTTCCCCTTACATTTATAGAAATGGTATTGAGATAATTGTGGTACAAACAACACAGACAGGTCCCTTGGACCTTCCACCAATTCCCCATGGGAACTTTTTATAAAACCATAGCAAAATATCACAAGGAGGAGGATGTTGGCATAACCTTCCCATCTTGTTACAATTTCCCAATTTAGTCCTTAGGTTACAGCTTTTTCTTACAGTCCTCTATGTGCATTTTTGGGGCATGCTGTATACCTGGGATGCAGGCTCTCGTTGGACAGCACTTGGTTTAGTTCACAGCCTTGTTTTGGCCTTGGGTTGCCACAGCAAGCATCACGTAGTCGTTAATGTTTACCAGCGGGGGGGGGGGATGAATGGCCACCCCACCCTGGCCTTGAGTGAGGGGTGGGTGCAGTGCTGTAGAAATGTGGCCTGCTCACCGTTCTGTGCCGTGATGCTGGTCATCTAAGAGGAAAGGAGTGAGACTTTGGGCCATGAACTATACTCTTCAGTTTGTAGGTTCTGTTGGCATAGAGTGTCTCCTCTGAAGCACTGTGGACTCTCAGCTCTGCCCAGGAAAGTCTAGCAAGCTTTTTTGCTTTTCTGCCCCTTTCTGGGCCTTTGGCAATTAGAGATTGGATAAGCTGATAAACATCTGAAACCGATTAAATCTTCATTTTAACTTTTATGAACATGTAAGCATTATATCTGAGAGAAACAAGTTAGAACAAGTATACTTGTCCTGAAAGAGATGAACCGATGGTGCCATGAAGCCAGGGCAGCTCCCGTTTAAATCTCTAGGACTTCCTGTCCTTGTGAAGCCAGGGCAGCTCCCGTTTAAATCTCTGGGACTTCCTGTCCTTGCTTGCACAAGGAAACCCTCAGAGTCAGATCTTAGAGGATTCTGGTGTTGGGGCCTCTGTTGGAAACACGTTTCTGAAGGACTTGTGAGAGTCAGCGCAGGAGCTGTTCCTCCACACACTCACAGGATGCAGAGGAAGCAAACACCGGAGCTGATGCCCTATCAAACGGCAAGGGCCAGATAAAGCTTGCTGACGCTGGACAAATAACAAGGATCTTGAAGAAGACACATACCACGAATATGTGTCACCTCTGGGGGACAGCGTGACACATTCAATTGATGCGTGTCTGGTTTGAGTAGCTGTTAACTTTCTCGGGACTTTACAGGAACTCTATGTTTGCTGACAGAGAAACTGACCTCCAGTTTCTTCTCTTGACAGCTCCAAACACAACACTTGGAACATCCAGACCGAAAGGGTTTGCTATTGGAAGGAATTGTTAGTATCTTTTTTCTTATTTCATGGGTTCTACAGATTTCTGAAACCAGGAACTTTGTCTAGACAGCTCTAATGTGCTTTGTGCACACAATGGCTAGAATCACAATTAATCAGAATGATGCCTGCCCTTGACACCTGTGTTACTAAGGGTATCTATTGTGATTTATCTGTAATAGCAAAACTAAAGTGAATTTCTAAAGCTTCCAAAATATGGTATGTGGAAAAAAGAACACAAATTATGTATACATTTGGAGGTATTAATGCATATATATATGTATACATATACATATATATATATGGAGAGCTAAGGATATCAATTACAGCATGTTTATAATAATGTAAAGACAAAATATCCTTCTTTGAAGATTTGTTTTACTTTAAATTATGTGCATGTGTGTGTGTGTTGGGGTATGTGCATGTGTATGCAGGTGCCTGTGGAGGCTGGAGAAGTATGTTTGATCCCCTGGATCTGGAGTTAAATGCATTGTGAACCACTCAGTGTGAGTGCTGAGACCCTAGGGCCTTCTGCAAGCGCAGCATGTGCTCTTACCTCTGAGCCATCTCTCTAGCCCAAAACATAAAAATCTTACATGAATGTGTATATGGGACCAGCAAGAAAAGCTAGGCTTTTTCAACATCACGGGAAATTATATAGCTGTGAACAAAAATTGCGGCGCTCTTTGTGTTGATGTGAGACAACCTTTAAGGTGTATCCAATAACACACATCCGTAAGTAGAGCTTTACTTGAACTTGCGTGGAGTACTTCCAGAGGATGCATTTGGACAAACCATGACATATGCCTCTGGGTGTGCGAGAGGAATTAATCTTAAAGTTTTTTCAGAATCAAAACACTAAGGTTAGATGGAATTGTGGGGTGCCACGTGGCATCTCGACCCGTGCATGCATTTCGCATGATGCTGAAATCAAGTTAGATACACCTGCTTTACAGATGTCTCATCGCTTATTGTGAAGCTCCCTCCCCCTCTGTTCTGAATTCCACAGGAGACTATTGCTGCCTAGACCATTGCCCACCAGATGGTCTTCCTTCTGACTGTCATCTAACACCACGCTCGTCAGCCTCTCTCCAATCTCTCCCCAATCAGCGCTTGCGCCGCTGGCAGCCACCATTCTACTCTGACCTTTTATGAGATCAACTCTTGTAGAGTCTACAGTGACAGATCATGAAGTAGTCGAGTTTCTATGTCTGGGTTATTTCATTTATCATAGTGGTCTACAAAGTGTGAATCTCATTCCTTTTATCACTAACTAGTATTGTGAGACATATACACCACATTTTCTTTAGCCAATCCCACGATGGGCATTTACATTGGTTCTCTATTAGCTATTGTGGGGAGAGCCGCAATAAGCATGGGGAAAGGGGTCTTGTGGACATACTGCCTTTACTTCTCTTGGGTCTGTTCCCTGAAGTGCCAATGCCGGGTTATGTTGTATAATTCTATTGGTGTTTTTCTTTCTTTGTCTTAAACAGAACATGTATTGTTTTCCCGCCCCACCTGTTCTAGTTTCTACCCCCTCACTAGTGTGTGAGGATCGTGTTACTTCCAGATCTCACCGGTGTTTATTTATTTACTTTTTTTTTTTGAGATAGTGTTTCACTGTGTAGCCCTGACTCTCCTGTAACTCAAGATGTAGACCAGGTTGGCCTTGAACGCACAGAGATCCGCCTGCCTCTGCCTCTGAGTGCTAGGATTAAAGACGTGCACCACCACCACCTGGCCTGTTATTTTTTAACAGCCATTCTTATTGGGGTGAAATGACGTTCATCACGGTTTTGACTTGTTTCCCTAGTGGTTAGAGACACTGAGCACTGTGCATGAACTGCTTGGTTGTCTCGTGTCTTTTGAGGCATGTTTGTTTAGGTCTATTACTTATTAATAAGGTTATTATTATTTTACTATTGAGGTTTTGGAGGTTTATGTATTCTGGATATTAATCCCTTGTGTGCAGTCATTTGAAATGAATTTCTTGGAACTATTTGTGGTCTTTACTTTCCTGATTGTTCCCTTTGCTGTTCAGAAACTCTTTAGTGTGATGCAATCCCACTTAATCTGTTTTTCCTTGTTTTCTGTGCTTCGGGTGTCTTCTTAAAACAGAACAAAAATGCTCTGCACATCCGTATGTCCTGAAAACGTCCTCCTGTGTTTTCTTCTACTGGTTTCATAGTTTCAGGCCTTACATTTAAGTGTTTAATCTGTCTTGAGTTTCGTAACTGGCACAAGATAAAGATAGTGCCCGGATTACTGTTACTTTTGTTGTTTATGACGTTTAGTTTTAGGTTCATATGGAGGATGGGGTGATGTAGAAGTTTGGGGGTTCATAGGGAGGATGGGTTGGTTATATAATATGAAACTTCAAATGTGCTGGTGTTCTGTCATTTACTTTTAATCACAATTATCTGGTTGAAAAAGGAGTATCTTTTCTGGAGAGCTGCTTGATTAAAGATATGAGTAGAAGATGAAAGGAAACTCATCTGTGGCGAGTGATTACTAGCGGCTGGAGAGGTGGCTCAGCAGTTAAGAGCACTTGCTGCTCCTGCAGAGGACCCAGTTCTTAGTCCTCACAACTGCCTGTAACTTCAGTCCCAGGGTCCGACCCCTCTTCTGGCCTCAGTGGGCACCGCACACACATGGTACACCCACCACACACACACACACACACACACACACACACACACCACACACTTAAGTAAAACCTTAAAACTCATCAGCTTATTAACTTAAGGAAGAATAAATGTTACAGTCTGAAGTATGCAAAGGGTGTCAGAAAGAGTGGCGCCACCTCTGAGTCACTTGTGAAAGTGTATGGCTAAGAAAGAGTTGCCAATGACTGGGCACCCTCGGCCAGGTTCTGTGGGTTGTCTCATTAGACCTTCGTGACCCTGCATGAAGCAGGCATCGTTCCTGTCACCTCCGCTTGCTAGTGAGAACACAAGCAGCTTGTCTGAGGGATAGGAACCAAAAGGAAGGTTGGCTGTTTCTCATGCTGCATCATTCTTGTCAATATAGCAATGTATCGAACCAGTGTCCAAAAATAGTAAAAAATAAAAAGAATAGTCTTTAAATTTTTTTATTGAGCTATATATTTTTATCCACTCCTTCCTACCCCTCCCCTCACCTCCCCTTCTCCCCTCACCTCCCCTTCTCCCCTCACCTCCCCTTCTCCCCTCTCCCATGGTCCCCATGCTTTCAATTAACTTCTTGTCTAATAAAGAACAGTCTTAAAGGTTGTAGATTAGTTCTTTTAAAACTATAAACTGCAGCATATGAGGGTCTTAATGTTAGACCTTAGCTCAGTGAGAACAGCACACAGCCCTTGAGGTCAGGGACTGCCTTCATTTGCATAGTCTGTGAAGTATAGACAGGGATTCTGAGTAGAGCACCTAGTTAGATCACACCCAGAGCTTTCTTTAAAATATACTAAACCCTGAAAATGAAAAGATTAAAAAGGAACAAAAAAGATAAAAAACCTATTAGTAGCTTTTTAAAAAAATCAAATATTTCTCTACACCTTAAAATTTTAAATGTTATTTTCAAGTAACATTTTATAAGTATTCGTTTTTTCTATAAGTGTTATATATTCATCATTTTGTTTTATTTTCCTATGTGCCCTACATTATTATCTTAAATGATCTCTTTGGGCTGAATAATCTTCTGTCATGTTGATGTACTATAATTTACCAACTAAATTGTTGGCTATTTGCCTGTTTGCATTTCCCATCATATAAAAATGCCATTTTGATTGATTTGGATTCTAATTTTTTTTGTGTGTGTGTGTAAGATTTATTATGGTTGTCCCCAAATAGCTCATGGCTAGTTTTAAATCTTTTCATTTATGGAAAATGAAGGTGAACAGGAAGAAACAAAGTCTAGAACATTTCTATATATTTTTCACTAGTCATTATTTTGAGGCAGGGCAATGACCCCAGTGACGTAAGCAAAGGATCCTGAGGTCAGCGCCAATGGCAAAGATACCAAAGATTGACTCATGAATAAGGCCAGAGAAGATGTTGTCTTTTCTCTAGTAGAATACGTGGGCAGTAACTCTGGATGTTGGAAGGAAGGACTGCGGTGTCTGAGGCTCGTCTCTATATAGTGGTGACAAGCAAGACCTCCACCCTGTGGGACATGTGTTTGGCCACACTCCTCCCAAAGCCTTGTTTTCTTTTGTGTATATGGGAGTCTTCATTCCTTTCTTCAGAGCCAGCTAAGCATCCTGCAGCTTTGCGAGGCTTTCCCTACTTTACCCATCACAGAACACTGTGAAACGCTCCCTCCTGGCTCTTCTCCCAACATCAAACCTTAGAATAGAAACTGTTTTTCAGAATGACCTGGGAGAGTCTTGGGGACTAGGGCACTGCCTTGCCTATCACCCCAGGTCCATCCACCATCTTGTCTTGCATCTAGTGTTCTTGTATGTTTAATGACTGTCGAATAGGTTACAGAGTAAACCGTGAGTTGATTTATCTGCAGTACTTTATTCAACTGTGTAAATGTCAAGAAAAATCCCCAAGGGAAGCTGAGAGGGACCACACAGCCTATGTAATCTCTGTCAGGGGTCTCCAGGAAGCAGTGTGCTGGGAGGGGACGTGGACGAGCCCTCCTGGGATGTGCGCTGGCCACCTTCTTGTGAAGATGCAGAGAAGCATCCAGAATCACAGGCCACTCCTCTTACAGCACATGGTTTTCTACACGGGGGACTTCCTCCATCACTTCCCAGAGGTTCTCTTCCTTGTAAAGTGGAAACCATGTTAATTCCCCCCCCCCCCCCCCCAGAGCCAAACTGCTTGAAGTAGTCTATCTTTAGAAGTATGAGGGATGGAAGGAAGAGCGTGGAGGGAGGGTCTGTGTATTGATCGTAGAAAGTCCTAGGCACCCAGAGACAATTCTTGGACTTACCGATAAACTTTCTTAAAAAGAAGAAAAAAAAAAAGCTCCCTTATTCATGTTCCGCTTAAGTGTCTAAATCTGTCACCACGTCCAGACATCGAGACTTACACTAAGACCCAGACTTGACCTGTTTCTGCCGTTCCGGTTTTTATTTCAATCTTAGACACGCCCCTTTTTTTACCACTTCACATTTCAATGTCGCCTCTGCTGGTGTGCGAACAAACTCTGGCGTCCTGTTGCTTTAGTTTTCAACTTCTGTGATCTGAAACAAAATCCACTGATTGACAAGGTACTCACTGGTGTCCGAGGAGCTGAAACCTCTGATTAGAGGCTTAGGTGCTTCTCAGGGCAGCCTTTCTTAGGATAGTGCCTTATTCATGTAGAATCAAGCCTTAGAAGGCTAAGAAGTAGCCAATGCTATGAAGGAATTGTGTTGATATAATGTTTGTGCTCTAGCAAGTAAAGCCTGCCTGGAGATCAGAGGGTGGAGCTAGCCGCTAGTGAACCATAGACAGAGACCAGGCGGTGGTGGCGCACACCTTTAATCCCAACACTTGGAAGTTCACATCTTTAGTCCCAGCACTAGGGAGGTGGAGACAGAAGTGATATAGCTGGGCAGAGAGAGGAATATAAGGCGGGAGGAGACAGGAGCTCACTCCCTTTGGTCTGAAGATTTGTTAGAGAAAGAAGTCTCTCTAGTGTTTTGCTCCTTTGTTTCTCTGATCTTTCAGCATTTACACTGATATATCTGGCTCTGGGTTTTTATTATTAAGACCAGTTAGAATCTGTGCTACAAGGACAAAGTACTTCTAAGGGGCAAACTTAAATCACATACCTTTACAAGTGACTAATAATACAATGCACAGACGGCCCAGTGTCACCAAGGACGTCCAAAGCGTCCGTCACCTGGATGGATTTTAAAATAAAATAATAGTTATTATCATCATTATAATAGTCTCCATATATGAATATTTTGCTTGCATTTATGTCTGTGCACCCTATGTGTGCCTGCTCTTTGTGGAGGTCAGAATACAGGATCAGATCTCCCGGAAGTGTAGTGACAGATTGTTGTGAGTCACCTGTGGGTGCTGGGAACTGAACAGCTTCCTCTGGGAGAGCATCCAGTCCTCTTAACCTCTGGGCCATCTCTCCAGCCCCTGTCTGGATCTGAGTAAGTCCCCTTGCTCTCATACAGAAACGAGAACAATCCCCACTTAACCACAGGGAATATGTTCCAACACTCCCCAGTGGGTACCAATAAAAGCCATAGAGAGCACTGGGCTCTACATAAACTATGGTGTTTTTCCTATATACAAGACTATGCTAGAGTTTGGTTTATGAATTAAGTACATTAAGGTATTAATATCAATAACACATAATAAAACAGGAAAGTTATAACAATATCCTGCACTAAAATCCCAAGCATCTCTACCCTTGTGCTTTCTGGCCATTATTAAAGTTATTCATACCAAAGCTCTATGATTCACTAACATTAAATTTGAATTTGATAACTGAGAAAGCTATAAAGTGACAAATGGGTCATAAGATTTAGGATCACAGAGGAGGTACAGCTTTGGGCTGTGAAAACTTTCCCAGGGAAACTTAACTGAGGTGGGAAGACCTACCCTGAATGTGGGTGATGTCATCCCATGGGCTGCAGTCCCCAACTCAAGAGGCAGCTAGGGAGCTGAGCTTCTGACTGTGCTGGCTGGTTTTGTGTGTCAACTTGATGCAAGCTTGAGTCATCAGAGGAGGGAGCCTCATTGAGAAAATGTCTCCTCGAGATCCAGCTGTAAGGCATTTACTCAATTAGTGATCAATAGAAGAAGGGCCTAGCCTGTTGTGGGTGGTTCCATCCCTGGGCTCCTTGGTCCTGGGTTCTGTAAGAAAGCAGGCTGAGCAAGCCATGGGAAGCAAGCTAGTACGCAACACTCTTCCAAGGCCTCTGCATCAACTCCTGCCTCTGGGATCCTGCCTGTTTGAGTTCCTGTCCTGATGTCCTTCAGTGATGAACAGCAATGCTGAAGTGTAAGCCAAATAAACCCTTTCCTCCCCAACTTGCTTTTTGGTCATGGTGTTTCATCCTAGCAATAGAAACCCTAAGACACTGACATGAATTTGATGGGACCAGCTGCCACAAGCTCCTGCCACTAAGATGCCCCCTGTGAAGGAAGTTCCTCAAAAAGTTAAAGTAGAGCCGGGCGGTGGTGGCGCACGCCTTTAATCCCAGCACTCGGGAGGCAGAGGCAGGCAGATCTCTGTGAGTTCGAGGCCAGCCTGGTCTACAAGGGCTAGTTCCAGGACAGGCTCTAAAAAAGCTGCAGAGAAACCCTGTCTCGAAAAACCAAAAAAAAAAAAAAAGGGAAAAAAAGTTAAAGTAGAATTCCTGTATGAGCCACAGCCCTGCCCCATGTACACATCTGTATGAAATGTTATCAGTGCGTCAAACAGATATCTGTGCCCCCAGATTTATTTCAATACTGCTCACAATTTGTCAAGATATATAATGATGTAAGTGTTCATCAATGGGACATGGATAAAGAAAGTGTGGTCCACATGTGCAGTGAGATACCAGGTCAGTCTTTAGAGAGAAGAAAATCCTGTCATTTGAGACATGGACAAACCTAGAAGACACTGTGCTAAGTGAGAAAAGCCAGGCTCAGCAGGACAAGTGCAGCATTGCTCACGGGTGGAGTATAAAAATGTTGAGTTCATACAAACAGGGTAAAGTGGAGAAGAACTAGAGAGTAGGGTAGTGGGGAGATGAGGTGATGGAATGATATTGCTTAAGGAACCCCGAATTTCGGTGGGACAGGAGGAGTCAGTTCAAGAGTGGCAACTACAGTTAATCATAGATTGTATATTTGCCTCCCTTTGTTGCCATCCTTCTGAGTTCAGTCCCTGGGACTCACATGTTGGAAGGAGGAAAGGGATTGTCTCAGTTGTCCTCTGGTCTCTGAACAAATGCCTTAGCACACAGATGCGCTCTCTCTCTCTCTCTCTCTCTGTGTGTGTGTGTGTGTGTGTGTGTATGTGACTTAAATCAGTTTATTATTTTTTCTATATCATTGAGTTGATTGCTCAACTAAGCAGTCCTGTCTTGGTGATCTCTCACCTAGTAGCATGTGGACAGTAGCAGGGACTAGAGGAGCCTGAGGGCGTCTCTGGGTTAGACATTCATCCATCTGGCAGGATCCTCCACACATCTCCTCAGTGCAATGACCTGCACTTCTCACAGGGCCTATGGGTAAGAAGGACTTGTCTGAGCCCATATTTCTAGGGTAGAATCTGCAGCCTCTTTATGATCTGTCCTCAGGTGGCATGGAACTTTATTTTCCCGTTGCTATAGATGCATACTTCTAGTGAGCTGTCATTTCAAGAGAAGGGAAATTAGATTGCCCATTCAGAGGCAAGAACTGTATGCATGTTTGCGTAGGGAAGGAATTGATGCTGGGACCTTGGACTTGTGTCTACACTCTGTACTCTTAACACCACAGCTGACAGCAAACCTACATACAAAATTACACATTTCTCCCAAGATCCTCAAAGTGTCCTTTTAATTCAATATTGAGTCACATCTGACAACAGGTATATTCTTGGGGTACCACCCCTTGAGTCAGTCTCTTTTTCTTCCCATCCTCCTTTCTCCTTCCCTGAGGTAGGGTCTTCCTATCTCTCCCAGGCCCATCTCACACTCACAGCCTCCTAGCTACAGCCTCCCAAGCGTAGGGACTCTGCCATCTTTTACTGTGGAGACCCTGAGGTGAAGAAACAGACTGATTTGTCCTCTGCGTGCTGAGATGCAACAGTGATTAGGAGGACATTGCAGCAATCCTGTGCAAAGTGGGGCAGGATACAGGGCAGGCACTTGTTCACGTGATCCCAAAGTTGCTGCAGCTCGCACAGCTGTCTTTTACGCGGGCCCATTGTAGCGTCTTTGGAATGGTTGGTTCACCATGGTCCTCAGCTGAGCCTTCCCTTCTCCTAGGAAATGGCTCATGTAGGTCACTGAGCAGGTTTTCCTTTTGTTGCTGTTGAGCTTCTTCATGATGTCATCTCATGTTCATGTGAATGGAGCCAGGAGGCGTGCAGTCTTCTGAGTCTCTGGCCGGTCTGCCAGCAGCACACGGAGCTCTCTGTGCCCCAGATCCCCCGCCATTGACTGATCGTAGTCAAGCCTTAACACTACTGCAAATGACAAGCCCAAAACAGACTTAGCTGTGTTTTAATTTGCCCTTCTCTGATTACCACAAATAATAATGAATTTCAACATGATCTTTTTATACAAGCATTCCTAATTTTTTAAACTTTTTTTTTCATGGTTTATTTTTTTATATTTAAAAATTTCCATCTCCTCCCCTCCTCCTCCCCCTTCCCTCCCTTCCCCTCCACCCATACCCCCCCCCTCCCTCTCCAGACCAAGGAGCCATCAGGGTTCCCTACTCTATGTTAAGACCAAGGTCCTCCCAACTCCCCCCAGGTCCAGGAAGGTGATCGACCAAGCTGAGAAGGCTAAGCATTCCAAATTTTAATATATTCCAATTTATTAGTTCCTCCCTTTGGAGTTTTTCTTTTGCTTCTCATTTTATCTCTTTGTCATAAGGATATTCTTCATTATCTTTCAAAAAGTTTAGTAGCTTTGATTTTTATATTAAAGTCATTAATCCCTAAGTATGGTATAGCTTAGTGATTAATTTCCCTTCATTTAATATGGACATCCTATTTTACCAGCTTCCCTGATGATGGGCCCTTTCAATGCTATTTGCAACATCCATTGTTCCTTATGCCGGGATGTCATGTATTCACGGTCTCTTGTAAGTTGTGTTCTATTAGGTATGTGTGGTCGATACTGTTGTTTTCTCTGTGATCAGTGCTCTGTTAGTCACTGTATCAAAAACAAATAAATCCTCGTATCTGCTATGAGTCCCACAATTTGGTTCTTTATCCCTTTCCCAGGTCCTGGTCCTTTTTCTCCTTTTTTTTTTTTTTTTTTTTGTCTAGCCTTGAACCAGGTCTTTTCAAGACAAGTGCTATACCATGGGTCCAAGGCCCCAGCCGCCTGGGCATTCTTGATCCTTGGTGGCTTCATGTAAGTTTTAGGATCAGGTTGTCAGGTTCAATAAAAACCATTCAGTCCAAACACTATTCCTATTCAGATTCTTGTTTGGAATTGCAGGCTTTATTACATCTTCCCTGTCACCAGCGTCATGCTCTCATTTCCTTCCCGACCCAACTTAGATTTCATGTGTAATGACTTCCTCACAAACATTCTGAACGCCCTGTCCCTCTGGCTTTCCTTTATACAGCCAGCACACATGCTGACTCGGTGCCTGTCCCCAGTCAGCTAAAATTGCTGAAGAAGCTGGGCTTGGGTGTAGCTCAATGGTACAGGGCTTTCTCAGCACAAACAAGCTCCCAGACTTGATCGAAAGTGTCGTCAAAAAAAGTTGCTGGAAAACAACAAAATTAGCCATCCGGCGTGGTACCGTGTGAGACTCAGAACCACACATTGAACACGGGACTCAAGACTGTAGCGGTTCTGTTACACAGCTGTTCTCCAAAGTTGTTACTATCCTCTAGATCTCCTCCCCCCCCCCCCCATCTGTTCTTGTTTTCCCCAGTGATCCCACAGGGCTCTTCTCTGAGGTGAGCGCAGCGAGGGGCTGCAGCTCACAGACTGTCTTACCTCTGCCCACAGCAGCTAAGCCCAGCCGGTCTGCGTCCCGCGTCCCATCATCACCTCCCGTTTCTCCGAGAAGCCTCCTTTCGTGGCCCGCTCTTCTGCATCATCACTTCTCCAGTCTCCGCTTTTCCATCAGCATAAAAACAGCTGTAGTTTTGCAACTAGCCACCCAACTCCTCAGGATCTCTTCTGAATCGTCAGCATCCTGTAGGATGCTGCAGTGGCTATGAGCGCAAACTTAGATGCAGCCTCCTTAGGTTCAACTTTCCCAGACAGCCACTCTTAGCACCATCCTGGGCAAGCCAAGCTGATCCTTCATTCAGAGAGTTCTGGGCTCCAATTTCAGTGAACCCTTTGCTTATACCACACTCCCGTCTTAACAGCGCAGCAAATGTCACCCCGTGGTATAGTTTGTGTTTGCCATTTGGCTTGGCTATTGCTTATCTCTTTTATCCACCCACACACTCTGGTGGGAGCAGAGTCTGTCTTAAGTACCATTTGATCCCCAAATCCTAGAATAGTGTTACTTAAGTGGGGGTTGACTGAAGAGCTTTGGGCTGAGCAGAGAGAAGCTTACCTAGCTGTGTGCACTGATTTCTCATTTCTCTATGGTTGTTAAACATGACCTGTGATATACTGGTATACTGGGATACTTTGGTTAGTAGTATATTGAGACTGGCAGAGTTCAGGAAAAGGTCACCATCCTGGCACTGGGAGCTAAGTTTTGTTTTTGTTGTTTTGGGTTTTTTGTTTGTTTGTTTTTTGGCCGGCTGGTTAGTTTTTTGTTGGTGGTAGTGATTTATTTGTTTTCAGTTTTGCGACAGGCTCTTGCTGTGAAACTCGGAGTGGTTTTGAACTCACAGTTGTTCCCCTGCCTCAGTCTCCAGTGTGCTAGGATCCTCTTCCTCACATCACAGTTCCCCTGCCTCAGTCTCCAGTGTGCTAGGATCCTCTTCCTCACATCACAGTTCCCCTGCCTCAGTCTCCAGTGTGCTAGGATCCTCTTCCTCACATCACAGTTCCCCTGCCTCAGTCTCCAGTGTGCTAGGATCCTCTTCCTCACATCACAGTTCCCCTGCCTCAGTCTCCAGTGTGCTAGGATCCTCTTCCTATGGGCTTATTTACTGCAGCAGGCTGTCTTCCATCCTTGAGAATGTTCCTGCTATACTGCGTATGATAGGCGGCAGATGGACACAGATTGCATGTTTGTCAGCATGGGGATAAATACATAAAACACTGTGGACCAGCAAGGAGACAAAGCCATACCACCATGTGACTGGTGCAGAATGGATCTTAAAAATCTAATGGCAGATGAAAATAAATAGCATATGAGTAAATATGACATAAACATTTATATGCAAAACTACTTTTTTTGATTTTTTTTTTAAAAAGGATCTCCTGCAGTTTAGCTTGGCCTTGAAATCTTTTATTTTGTATTTTTTTCTCACATACATTATACCCTGACTGCAGCTTCTCCTCTCTCCACTCATCCCAGTCCCTCTCTCAACCTCTGCTTTCCCCCATATCCATTCCTCTTCCTCCCTTTCCTTTAAAAAAAAAAAAAAAGATCAGGCCTCCC
Organism: Arvicola amphibius; assembly: GCF_903992535.2. NCBI lineage: Eukaryota > Metazoa > Chordata > Mammalia > Rodentia > Cricetidae > Arvicola > Arvicola amphibius. The sequence continues at coordinate 122,893,283 of NC_052053.1, forward strand.
AGGGATATCAGCTGAACACAGCATAACAAGTTACAGAGAAAATGAGGCACAAATCCTCATTTCAAAGGCTGAACAAGGCAACCCAGTAGGAGGAAGGAGTTCCAAAGGCAAAGCAGAAGAATAAAAGACACCTCCACTCCCACTATCAGGAGTGGGACACTACAAAAACACCAAGCTAACAGCCATAGGGTATATGCAGAGGACCTAGCTCAGACCCATGCCAGCTCCGTGACAGTCGCTTCAGTCTCTGTGAGCCCCTATCAGCCCTGTTTAGTTGATTCTGTGGGTCATTTTCTTGTGTCCTCGGCCCCTTTGGCTCCTACAATCCTTCTTCCCCTTCTTCTTCAGGGGTTCCCCCTGGGTCTGCTGAGTGTTTGGCTGTGGCTCTCTGTGTATCTGCTCCCATCAGTTGCTGGGTGACACCCTTCTGATGATAATTGGGCTACATACTGGTCTATGAGTATAGTAGAATATCATCAGGAATCATTTTATTAACTATTGACGTTATTTAGCCAGTTGTGTTTGGTTCTATCCTGGGTCTCCGGGCTATCCTGCCTGTGGTAGCTGGCCATCCAGGTAGTGTGGCATGGGCCTCAAGTTGGACCAGTGGCTCATTGACTACACCCACAAGTTCTGTGCCACCATTACCCCAGCACATCTCGTAGGCAGGACAGATTGGAGGTCAAAGGTTTTGTGGCTGGGTTGGTGTCCCAGTCGCAGTGCTGGGTGCCTTCCTGGGTTACAGAAGATGGTCATTTTGAGCTCCATATCCCCATTTCTAGGAGTCCTCACTAGGGTCACCCTCAATTCCAGGGAGTTTCCACTGCCCTAGGTTTCTACATCACCTTCCAAACACCCTCCCATTTCAGTTATCTCTCTTAATACTCTCTCCCTCTGTCCCTCCCACCCCTCACCTCATCCTTCCTGTTTCCACCTCCAGTCCACCCACAAAATCTATTCTATTTTTCCTTCCCAGGGAGATCCATGTGTTACTCCTAGAGCCCTCCTTGTTATTAGCCTCTCTGGGTCTGTGAATTGTAGCATGATAATCTTTTATTTAACAACTAATATCCACTTATAAGTGAGTACATACTGTTTATCTTTCTGATTCTGCATCACCTCATTCAGGATGATTTTTATTTGCTTGCAATTTCATGATATCATTGTTTTTAACAGCTGAATAGTACTCCAATGTGTAAATGTACCACATTTTCTTTATCCATTCTTTGGTTGGGGGAGACATCTAGGTTTTTTTCCAGTTTCTGGTTATTATGAATTAAAGCTGCAATGAAAATGGCTAAGCAAGTGTCCTTGTGGTAGGATGAAGCATCTTGGTATATGCCCAAGAGTGGTATAGCTTGGTCTTGATGTAGATCAATTCCCAATTTTCTAGGAACTGCCATATTGATTTCCATAGTGGGTCTACAAGTTTTCACTTCCACCAGCAGTGGAGTCGTGTTCTCTTTGCTCCACATCCTTGCCAGCATGAGCAGTCCCTTGTGTTTTTGATTTTAGCCATTCTGACAGGTGTAAGATGGAATCTCAAAGTCATTTTTATTTGCATTTCCCTGATGTATAAGGATGTTGAATATTTCTTTGTTTCTCAGCCATCTGAGATTCCTCTGTTGAGAATTCTTTTTAGATCTATGCTCCATTTTAAATTGGATTTTTTGGTTTGTCAATGTCTAGTTTCTTGAGTTCTTTATATATTTTTGATATTAGGCCTGTCAGATGTGGGATTGGTGAAAATCTTTTTTCAATCTGTAGGCTGCCATTTTGTCCTATTCACGGTGTCCTTTGCCTTACAGAAGCTTTTCAGTTCCGTGAGGTCCCATTTATTGATTGTTCGTCTCAGTGCCTGTGCTATTGGTGTCCTGTTCAGGAAGTCGTCTCCCGTGCACTGCATTCAAGGCTGTTCCCCACTTGTTTTCTATCAGGTTCAATGTATCTGGTTTTATATTGAGGTCTTTGATCCACTTGGACTTGAGTTTTGTACAGGGTGATAATATTCAAGCCTCAATTTGCATTCTTTTGTATGTTGACTTTCAGTAAGAACAGCACCATTTGTTGAAGATGCTGTCTTTTTTCTAGAGTCTCTTTCTCCCTTCTTTATAAAAAAAAAAAACATGTGTACATAGGTGTGTGGGTTTACATCTGGGTCTTTGACTTGATTCCATTGATCCACCTGTCTTTTTTATGCCAATACCATGCAGTTTTTATTCATATAGCCTTGTAGGAATGGAACTCAGGTCACTGGGCTTGCAAGCACCTTTACCCAGTCTCTGAACCATCTTGCCAACCCAGACTTAACAATGCTTAGTGCCGTATCTACAAATATGTAATTAACCAGTCAGTGTGTCAGGAGCCTTTGGGAGCTGTGGGTGTATCACAGGGATATGGTTGTCTGTATTTCTTCGAATGTAAGATTGTTTGTGATACAAGAGACTGAAAATAGAACTCAGGAACTCTGCTGGTAACAGTCCAGCAGCTGGAAGATGGGACAGAAGTCAGCTGCTGGTGGTAGGAACAGGGAGAGGGAAGAGCTAAAATTCCCTGCAGGGTAGGCATTATTGCTAGACTTCCCAGAACACAGAGGGAGCAAAATATTTGTCTGAAGATCTCATAGCTATGAAGTGCCAGGCCTTAGAACCGAATTGGGGTTTCTCAGACTTTGGAAATGTAACCGAGTGCCCACTTCTTATTCCATTCTGCCGTGCACATCACAATCAGACCCGTATTCAAAATCAGGCTAATCACATCCCTGTGACACCCCTGCTGCAGTCAATGGCTCCCCCATGTACCTGCTGCCTAGTGTTTCATCTGTCTTGAGAAATGGATGGGAGTGCTTGAGGGGCTGTTGTCTAGAAGATGAAAGAGGGAAAGGCTAAAAGAACAATGAGGTTCTGATTGCCAGGAAAGCGCTGGATGGGAACTAGGAATTTGCGAGGGTCAGCTGGTTTGACGGAGGAGAAAATGAGTTCAGTGTGGTGGGTGGAAAGTTTGAGCTGATGGTGGGACTTTCTAGTACAGATGGCTGTGAGACTGTTGGAAGGGCAGTGGTTTAAGCTTTCAGACCTCATGGGTTGAAAGTCATCAGCACAGATTCGTAATTACATTCTGAAGAGAGAAGTTTCCAGAAAGAACGAGTGGAAATGAAGAAAAGAGCCGAGTGTCAGGATAAGAGGCCCACACTTAGGGCTTTTCATTCTGGGAAATGGGAGTGCCGAGGAAAGAGACAGGAGCGACCAGAGGAGAGGAAAACAAGGACACGTGTGCTCATTTGGTTATCATTACTGTTGATTTCCGCCCCTGGAGCCTGTTTGTTACAGAGAGTTGTAGGATTTGTGAGTTGCTTTCACAAATTTCCTCGACCAAAATACCCGACAGAAACAACTCAAATGTGTCAAGAATTATTTGGTCTTACCGTTTCAGAGTCTGTTAGCTTCTTGGCCCCACAGACTTGGGTAGACTATCATAGCAAAGGGTGTGTATAGTATAGACAGCTGTCTACCACAGGATCCAGAGGGTGGTTCCTTCAAAGGCCCACCACAGCAACCCACTTCTGCAAGCTAGACACCACCCCCTGAAGCTTTTCACAGCCTCTAAGACAGCAACAAACACAATTTGGGTTATTTCATATTCAAAGCATAACATACAAAGTGGGGAGTGACTATCTGCATCAAAGGTAAAGCGTTGGTTAAAGAGGATGTTGGTCCATGCTGGTTGATTGCAACACCCTACGATTCCTCCCAAACGCTTGGACCCAGATGAAGAAGAGTTCTCACTTCCGTGGCACATGTACCCAACAGCAATGGTGTAGAGATTAGCATGGCAACAATGTCGCATAGAGTCCTGAAGTGTTCCATTATTTTTGGTCCATGCCTATCGGCATAACACATAGTACAACCTTTTCTCAAATGGCCTAACTTGAAGAGGAGTCATAAGCATCAAGAGGACCTGTGTAGCAGTTGCCAGAGAGTGTCTGTGTTGCTCCTTTTGTAATCTTTATTGCCCCTGTTGCCCTCCTGATATGGGTGATTTCTGGCTTGAAATTGTGGCAAGCTGCTTCCCTGAACAATAGAAGTTTCTCTGGAGCAGAAACAACGATGATCTTTGCTGTCTGAGCCTCTGTCCCTGTTCTAGCTATGGTGAGTCTCTGTTCACTGGGACTGGCCACTCCAGCTGCGTGATGTTGGAAACAGCGGTATGTGCTCAGAATGTCTTACTTATCAAAGCTGGTGAACCACTGGGGATGACTCATAAGGTCTAGATGTTGGCTTCTGATAGAACTGGAGCCATCCCCCATCAAAGACAGGGAAGACTGAGTATCTAACAAGCTCTAAACCAGAGATTGTTGGGTCAATGTCAAAATAATTGATCCTCTAAAATTTGACCAAGAAGGGGAAAATCACCCAAAGTAGATTATTAAGACTGAAGATATAAAAGAAAAAAAAATGTGATCTAGAAAGTATAGTTACTAGCCTTTTAGATTTCATAAGATAGTAATAGTTCAAAACTGGTTTATTATACTGTACAGAGAACTAAATAAGACCATAAAAAACATCACAATTTCTTAGCAATCTCATTTCAGAAAAGACAGACAAGCCTTTTTCACATCCATGTAGGAGATCACAGAATGGTTCAGTCTCAAGGAAGCATTTCGCCCTGTAGACTGTTGCTGACTTATCCACTCCTGAGTAGACACACACACACACACACACACACACACACACACAGCCCACAATCAAAGTAACAAAAATAAACTAAGCAGGCAGTGGATGGCTGCTGGGGCCGTTCTTCCCCGGTGAGAGCAGCAGCTGGGTGGGGAACTGAGGGAGCGCATAGAAGCTACCAGTTCACATCACGAAATGACAGTTGCATTGTCACAAGCAGGCATAAGGAAACCACAGGCTGCTGATTTTTGACATCTCAAGGTATATTCCATCCCTCACTGGAATCCAGGAATCTGACAGCTTCCCAGGTCCAGATATCCTGGCTGTGGTGGAGTTAGCCCTTGCTCTGTGAGGTAATGCCTGATCCTAGCATTTCTGTCTTCTTCTTTTTATGTCTGTCTGTCTCAGCTAAAACGGAGAACAAGAGGATGGTATGATGCCATCACTAAACTACATGTACTGGGCAAACTTAGATTTAAGCAGCTCCCAAGAGCCTGGACTGGCTTGGAACCAGATCAGATTTAGAGAGGAAATTAAGAGATAGTCATCACGTGTGAACCACTGTAGCACAGGCTTAGGTGGGATGTTTAGATGTGGAGCCTGATGGTTTACTAGTTTGTTTGAGATATGGTCTTAAGTATCCCAGGCTGGCCTCGAACTTGCTATACAGCCAAAAGTGACTTTGAATTTCTGATCCTCCTCCTGCTTCCGCATCCCAAGTGCTGGGTTAATAGGCGTGTGTTGCCATGACTGCTCTATGTTGTGCTGGGGATTGAACCCAGCGCCTTCTGCATGCAAGCACCCTACTAACTGAGTTATATTGTTAGCCAAAGGTTGGTGTGTGTGTGTGTGTGTGTGTGTGTGTGTGTGTAAAATGGTTTGGGAAAGAATAGAAAAATTAAGCATGATCAACCAATGGCAGCAACAGTGTAGTTCAGAATCTTGATGATCTTGATCAAAATCAGAATTTTGATGTTCTAAAACAGATGACTCTTAGGAAGACATTGAAGTGAACAGATTTGAGTGTCAAAGCAGACAAAAATTTTCACCCACACACTACAAAATATTATCTTTTCTCCATAGCATATGGCGCTGCTTCTGCAATTATATTGGATAGCTTTTTTTCCCCTCCCACCAACTGTTCTTTTAATTTTGAAAATGCAGGCTTTGGTCAAATTTCTCTATTTGTGTGGCCTGCAAGGAGTGGGCAGCCCTCAGTTCTGGGGAGAAGCTTCTACAGACCAAATAACACTATGAAGATGCTAACAAAATCTCCCGGATGGAAGCATTTCCCCAGAAAGTGCTGTTACCAAGCAGTCGCTGAGGATACACTCAGCAGCATGCCCTCTAAAGCGTGGTTTTCTCCTGTTCCCGCATGACATAAGTCTGTGCAGATAGGGGCACGCAACCTGCACACAGCTTGGTGAATAAGGGGATAGTCACATGACCACTACTCAGAAGGAGCCCCTCTACTGGCATCGAAGACTCTCCTGTCTCCATTCCTGACTACAACCCCATCATTCTCTCTAGAAAGAATAGATGTATTAAAATTTTAAATCGTAATTCCTTGCTATTTAAGACAGTTTCCTGTGATCAATAAGGTGGCTCAAAGGGCAAAGCTCTTGCTATGCAAACTTGATGACCTGTATTTGATCCCTAGAAACTGTGATGGAAAGAGGGAACAGACTTCCAAAATAGTCTATACACACACACACACACACACTCACACACACACACTCACACACACTCACTCACACACACACACACACACACTCTCACACTAATAATAAATAAAACATTTTAGAAATTAAAAATGAATCGATTAAAATTTGTACTACCTCCATATTCCTCTATATCCCTGGACAATATAGCTTAGTTTTTTATGATCATATCCAGCTTTTGATTTCGCATGCCAACTGTTGTCATTCTGCTTTGGTTCCAGCTGTCTAACGAGGGTGTGTAAGCCCTTCCTGAACCCTCCGCTGGTTTTGGAAACCCCTGAGCAATAGGGATTTACCTGGAGGTGTAAACGGAGGCTGCTCATTCGTTTTCTCAGCCACCCAAACCCGAATAATCAGACAGAAACTATATTAATTACAACACTGTTTGGCCGATGGCTCAGGCGTATTTCTAGCCGGTTCTTACATCTTAAATTTCTATTAGTCTACGTATCACCATGAAACTGTGGCCTACCGCTAAAGTTCCAGCATCTTTCTCCTTTGGCAGCTACAAGGCGTCTGCCTGACTCTGCCTTTTTTCTCCCTGTATTCAGTTTAGTTTTCCCGCCTCACTTTATTCTGCCCTGCCATAGGCCAAGGTAACATCCTTATTAACCAATGATAATAAAATATATTCCTAGCGTACAGAGGGGAATCCCACATCATGGAGGCACCAAGGCCAACAGCAACAGCTGTCTTGTTTTGGGGACAAACATCATGAAAGGAGGTTTCTCCTGCCTGACATTGGGATTTCCACCATTCTGGACCTCTTATTCTTTAAGTCTTGTCTGACCTTCTACCCAGATCCTCCATTTTGTCTTCTCATTCTTTAACATATGAATTACAGTGATTTTAGCATCTTTAATTCTGGCTATTTATTGTTCATGTGCACAGGTGCCACCATACAAGTGTGGCATTCAGAGGACAACTTTCTGGTGTTGGCTTTCTTCTTCCACCATGGGTTCCAGAGATCAACGTCAGGTGATGGGGTCAGGTTTGGCAGCATGTGACTTTACCTGCCAAGCCTTCTCACTGGCCTAGTTGTAGCGACTTCAGTAATGGCGCTGGAGTGCATGTTCCTATTTGATGCTTGTTTTTCCTCTAGGATGTTGGTCCGTAATTCTTTCTGTTATATGCACGGGTGGAAATGCTACGACAAAACCCATTATTTTGTACATTAATGTTCTCATAGGCCCCCCCATTTGCTGATTAGTTTGATTGGGTTCTAGGTATCATATATAGAAATTGTAGAAATAATTTCAGGCTTTGGATGATTTTATAGTCTAGAGAGAACATATTGCCTGCCCCCTTCCCATCAGCCAGTTCAGCTGGGACTGGTCAATTTGCTTTGCTTTAACTATTGAACTGACTGAAAAGTGAGCTTTTGTGCCTGCTGTGATGGTTTTTGTTTTATAATTTACTTTGTTATGTTTGCTTGTCTCTTAGAAGCCTGTCTCTCAAAAGAAAAATGGATAAAGAAAATGTGGTACATTTATACTTAGGAGTATTGTTCAACTGTCTAAAATAATGACATCAGGAAAATTTCAGGGAAATGGATAGAACTAGAAAAAAAATCATCCTGAGTGTGGTAACCCAAACCAGAAAGATAAATATGGTGTATATTCACTTATATGCAGACATTAGCCATTAAATAAACAATAACCAAGCTACAATCTTAGATACAAAGAGGTTAGGTGTAGAGGAAGGGTTTAGGGGAGGCACATGGATCTCCCTGGGAGGGGAAATGAACATTTTTTAATGGGTAAACTGGGTGTGTGCGGCGCTGACAGGAACCACAGGATTGGTTGTAAGGGGGAATGGTTGATGGGGTTGGGGAAGGGAATGCAGAGGGAGACAGCTAGAATTGTGGGGGCATTTTCAGGATGATTTGGAAACCTAGTGCAGCAGAAACTTCCTAAACCATATAAAGGTGATCCTAATGAAGTCTCCAAATAATAAGGAAGACAAACTGGCCATTTCTTGTCACCAAATGAAGTTTCCAATATTTGGAATGGGTTACATCCAATTGAGTGGTTGGCCAAAGGGGTTTCCCATGGAAATCCCCAAACAACCCAGGAAGACAATAGGTTGTTGTCTGCACACTGACACGAAGGCCCCATTGATGAAGATAACACCTACACAACCCATTGACTACAGAGGGGGCAAACTGGTGCCTATGTAGACCCTTCACTCCCATATTCTAGCTTCTATGACATAAAAGGGTACCCGGCAGGCCACTGAAATAGAAATGTAAACACCAGGCCAGCCACAGAACCTCTGACCTACAATCCGTCCTGCCTGCAAAGTGTGCTATGACAGTGGTGGCACGAATCAACTAGTGTCGAATCTGACATAAGGTCCTCTCCATGAGACAGAACCCATACCTGACACTGTCTGGGTGACCAAGAACCAGAGACTAGAGAGCCCAGACCTAGGCTAAAAGCAAATCCTGCTGGTCTAAAAAAAAAGAGAAAAGTAACAATAAAATGACCCCTAATGAAATCCTGCTATACATATAGATCAGCCCGTTACTTAGCCGTCATCTGGGAACCTTCCTCCTGCTGCAATGGTAACAAATACAGACACCTACAGCAAGACATGTGAGAGAGAGAGAGACAGAGACAGAGAGACAGAGATTGGAATACACTGCTCTGAATGAGATGTCTTCATCAAATCCCTCCCCTCAGAGCTAAGAGAACCCCTTGTAAGAGGAGGCAGAAAGAGAGTAAGAAGCAGTGGGGATGGAGGACACCAGGAGAACAAGGCCCTCTAAGTCAACTGGGCAAAGCTCATATGAACGGAAGCAGCAAGCACAGGGCCTGTCCAGGTCTACACGAGTCTATAGGTCTGCATATGTATTATAGCTTTCAGTTTATGTGACTGAGGATTGAACGAGTGGGTCTCGGATTCTCATGTCTTCTCTTTCAGTTCTTTTCCTCCTGTTGGTTTGCCTTGTCCAATTTCGATGTGATGGATTTTGCTTTCAATTTATTTTTTATTTATTTATTTTTATTATTATTATTATTATTTTTTGTTGTTGTTGTTTTTTCGAGACAGGGTTTCTTCTGTAGCTTTTGGAGACTGTCCCGGAACTAGCTCTTGTAGACAAGGCTGGCCTCGAACTCATAGAGATCCGCCTGCCTCTGCCTCCCGAGTGCTGGGATTAAAGGCATGCACCACCACTGTCCGGCTTTTGTTTTCAATTTATTTTGTTTCGTTTGCTTGTTTTCTCTTAGAAGCTTGTCTTTTTCTAATGAGAGACAAAAAGGAACTGGATTTTCATGGGGGGAGAAGTGGGGGGGTCACTGGGGGGAGTAGAGGGAGGGGAAACTGTAATAACGACTTACCCTGATCTTATGAGGGCATTTTCTTAATTGAGGTTCCCTCCTCTCAGATGACTTTAGCCTTTGTCAAGCTGACATAAAACCAGCCAGCACACTTGTGTTCTACCTCCTCCCCTCCGCGGGCTCGCCTGGCTTCATGTTCATTTAGAGATCCCGTGTCTCTCAGGAAAAAAGATTATTATGTATTTCTCTTTTCTTTCACAACCTCATTGGTGAGGCTTCTAATCTACAGTCTGGTCCAGAATCTGATACTCTTTTGGCTTTCTTCATCAACCTCTCTAGTGTATATTTTGCTTTATCTCATTAATTCCTGTTCTTGACTTTATTATTTCCTTTGGGCTTCCTTGACTATTGTGTATAATGTAATGGATATTTATTTATTAAATTTTACATCCTTATGATAGCAAATATTCATGTAACACTACAAAGCTCCCTCAAAATAGAGACTTAATTGCATTGTATAATTTTTACATATAGTATTTTCATATACTATGGTCTATCTGTCTTTCCTAGCTCACTGTGCAAGCTGATGTGCTAGCCAGCAGTCCAGGAGAGCCCAGATGCTCCCTTCAGACCGCCATTCCTTGATTGTAGCCGTGTGTGTGTGTATGTGTGTGTGTTCAGCAGCATCTCATCATTGAAATTTACATTTCTCTAACATAGCTGATTGCATATTTTGCTATCTTTTTTGTGAATTTAGGTGTATTGGCTATAATTGTAGATGCTTTGTATTTATATTTGAGTCTTTCCTCATGTCCTTTGGGTATCTTGGTACCAATCTTTCTTACACTGCTACTCAGGAGTGAGTAATAGCGAAGCCTTATAATGTTTTGCTTTCCAACTGAGTCAAGCATCTTCCCATCACTCTGCAGAGCCACCTGTCTTGGAAATCAAGTCTAGATGCTCCCAGAGGTGAGTATGATGGTGCTGTCTCAATAGGCTGTTTGTACCTTGAAAATGCACTCAATACCTGACCTACCAATCAAATGCGTTTTAGCAGCACAGCGCACAGTAGAATGTGTTTCCTCAGGTGGCCAAGAGCAACAGTTGCTTGTCGTTCATAAAAGCCTTGTACTTCAAATTTCTAGGCCAGGAAAACATCCAATTTTTTTTTATAGGAGTTGGTTTTCTCCTTCTATCATGTAGGACCTGGGGATCAAACCCAGGTCATGAGGTTTGGTGGAAATGTTTTAATTTCTGAGACATCTTGCCAGCCCCAGATTTATTCTTCTTTATGGATGAAAAAAATTCTGTTGTTTATATATCACACATTTTCTTTATCCATTTATTTGCTTTTGGATACATAGGTTGGTTTTTAGCCAACTTAGTGATTTTGAGTAGTGCTACAATAAACATGGATGGCTAAGAATCTCCGAGGAAATTGACTTGGAGTCCTTTGTATGAATACCCAGGAGTTAAGCTAGATCATATGTTAAATCTACTTTTAGTTTTTAAATTCATATTGGTTTCTGTAGTGGCTGGACTACATTCCTACCAGCAGGGTCTGGGAGTTACCTTTTGTCCACAACTCTGTCAACATTTGTTGTTATTTGATTTCTTCGTGACTGACATTCTAACTGGGGTAAGATAGAATCTCAAAGTAGATTTGATTTTCATTTCCTAGTGGCTAGTGAAATTGGGCATTTAAAAATATGCTTATTGGCTATTTGTATTTTGCAACTATCTGTTCACTCCATTAATCCATATATTGACTGTGGTAATGAGCTATTTGTATATTCTAGATATTTATCTTCTGTCAGGTGTCTAGCTAGCAATGATCTCTCCCATTCTGTAGGCTGTCTTTTCACTTGGTTTGCTATTTCTTTTGTGGTACAGAAGTGTTTTAATTTCATGATGTTCCACTTGTCAGTTGGTACAACCAAACTTATTTCCTGAGAAACTGAATCCTCCTATGAAAGCCCTTGCCTGGGCCTGTGTCTTGAAGAGATGTCCTTACATTTTCTTCAAGGTCTCACATTAAATTCTTTGATGCATTTGGACTGAGTTTTCAGTCATGGTGAAAGATAGGGCTCTAGCCTCATTTTGCTACATGTGAGTATCCAAGTTTACCAGCACTGTCTTCAGAAGATGGTATCTTTCCTCCCTTGTGTAGTGTATTTTTGGGGTTTCTTGCTCTGTGGTTTTCTCTCTGGATCTCCTATCTACTCCATTGGTCTATATCCCTCATATCCTACCCAAGGCCGTGAAAAGAAAAAAGGCAAGAAGGGAGTCCAACATCTCAGTAAAAGACCTCAAAGAATTTATTACTTAATTTTGAACAATTGGTAAACTTGTGTTATTGAATCCATGATGACCCCCCCCCCCAAAAAAAAACCCTCTTCATGGTTACTGGCAAATAAGGAAAAGTCCTGAATTTGTGAGGATTGGATTGGCAAACATTTTTGTAGAAGGCTAGGTGCTCAGTATCTTTAGCTTTCTGAGTCACAGTCTTTCAACAACATCCCTCTATAGATGTTGTGCCAATGCAACCTGGACAATGCATAAACAGATGGGTGTGGATGTGTACCAATAAAACTTTATTTACAAAGCCAGACGTTGGGCCGGATTTGGCTCACAGGTTGCTGGGGCCTGGTGGAGAAGACAGAGAGATTCTTGGGTAGACCCATATCTGTAGTAACTTGAAAACAGACAAGACAGGATGCTTTTTATTTTCCCACACGAGTGTTTTACAAGTGACCTTGGCTTTTCGTGGCCCTGGGTGGGTCAGCTGATTGATTTTGCAGAGGTTATTTATCTCTTCTGAGTGTTTTTGTATTTTGATTGCAAGGGTGGCATCTCTGAGGCACTTAGGCTGTGTTGGGGAGAGTCACAGGGTTGTCTTTAGGAACAACTTTTACTGACTGCTTAAAAAGGAACGTAGACGTGTTTGTTGACGTCATTATGTTAGTTGCACCAGCTGTTTTCAGCGTAAATTCTCCCTTGCTGCTCATCTCTGACAACAAGGTAACCCATCAATGCGGCTAACTATTGCTGTAGCTTAGGAAGAGGTCGGATAATTTCAGATCTAATTCCTAGGTTTAGATGAACACAGCTGAGGTCTGAAAAGATGTTTTGAAGCGTATTTTTAGAAATTAAATCTATATCTGTTTTAGTGAGGTGCAATCTTGATGTTTTACCTAGATAGTCTGTTGGGCTCAAGTAATCTTCTGGCCTGACTCTCCCGGGGAGCTGGGACTATAGGGATGCACCAAGGCTTAGGGTCTCAGCAAATTGAAATTTAGAGTAGAACAGAAGCATTTAAAAGGAACCTCCTTTAAAAATGAGAGCCAGAAAGGGGCATGGGCCAGGAAGGTGTTGAATATCAAGTCCAAGGCCTACCATCAAGGCCTACCTTACGTTCCTAGCTGTGAAACCTCATACTCCCGCTTTTGGCTCAAGCTAGTCAGGAAGTATATGTACCACCTCCAGCTTGAAGAGTCTGGCAATGCAGAGGACTTTGCATTAGGGTTGGGATTCCAAGGGTAGTGGCTGTGAACTAGGAAGCTCCATGTCCGGGTGGGACTGGGAGCTGGCAAAGGGAAGGGCATGAGGTACAGACAGGGATGCAGTTGAGAAAATCATTGGTCCCTGGAATTTGAGGACTTTATTATCCTGGGAAACTGAAGTGGGAAGGAGCAGAGGTAGAAGAGGCTGTTCTCACAGGCCAAGGTCAAAGCCTTGCAAGCCCTTATGGTGCTTGGATTCCATCCAGTAGACTTTAGGAACCAGTGAAGAATCCCAAGCAGGGAAGTAACAAGACAAGCAGATTGGTGGGCTATAGGATTGTTCTGCAGGAGGCAGGGAGCACCGCCATGGTGCAGGGACTTCAGTCATAGGTTGGCGGCTGTTGCCATGATGAATGATGAAATCCCGAGACAGGACCCTGGCAGGAGAATGGAGAAAAGACGGCCAACAGACTAAGGAAGGAGAGTTACTGGGATTATAGGGATTGGCTGTAGACAGCAAGAGAAGAAGGGAGATTCTAGGATGAGCCAGGTTTCTGGGTTGGACAGCTGTGTGGATGAAGATAATAATTATAAAGAAGTATGAGAATTCTATAGGCAGTGAGGGGATGCGGGTGGAGAGACCTTGTGTGGAGGAGGTGCAGGGGGAAGGAGCTTGAGTTGAGCCAGGCTGAGACTCAGATGTCTCAGATCATGTAGCTGAATTGAGCGGGAGACGTTTGGCGGATGGTGAAAATCCTCGGCAGGAGTTTGCACGGTTCTGACCATTGAGAAAACAAAGTCACCTAGGACTGTGTTTTGAAGATGCATAAAAAGGGGCAAGAGAAAAAAGTAGAAATGAGTGTGGTAGGGAAAAGGTGAAAGAATTCTGTGGCGTGGGCAGGTCACGTGATATACCAGCACAGGAAAGTGTTTAGGGCTGGAGGGAACAGTCCCTCTAAAATGGGTAATCAGTGGTCAAAACCGGTTTCAGGTGGCTAGATGCAGCGTGGAAGAGGAGGCTCTGTAGGCAACACTTCCTGGCTGCCCTGCATTTGCACTTTAAGGGAGGAAAAGAGTCCCAAGAGAGGGAGTCCCTGAATGCCAGGAGTCCCCTAAGAAAGAAGTGGAGGAAATGATAGACAAGAATATCGCTGGATCGAAGACCAAAGAGGACAAAGCCCTGGGTGGAGCATCTAGAAAGCAGGTAAGTGGATGTGTAAGCAATGAAGTTGTCTCCATGGTTACTGCTCCTTGGCCCGTGACTATACATTTGTACCCCGCAGAGTGTTGGCATGTTGGGTGAATGGGAAGTACAGTCCATGACACGTTACCTGGAAAGAAGCATGTACTGGGTGTAGATCCCACTTAGCGATTGCCAATAGTAACAAAGGTTGGAAGTCTGGACAGGAATTGCGGGAATACGGCTTTTTCACACCCGCCCATGTCTGTCTCTTCTTGACCCATGGTCAACAGTAATTGTAGTGTCTTTTCTGTGCTCATTTTTGGACTTGGGATTTATTCCAGGGCCGTAGGCAGACTTTCACAGTTTATAAGAGTTGGCGTTTAATCTGAACATTGTTTGTGATCCTTGGACTGTGCTAAAAAATGACACATACCATAAGAACTTGAAGAAAGGGAACTGTTTCTGTAAATTGTATGTTCCTCAAAGGCAAGAGTGGTATGATTCCTAGCATAGGCCACATTGTTATAAATCCTATCCCTAAATCCTAAATTTATGCTCTGGCAATGCTGAAGCATGCATGGGCAGCTCGTATATGGCGGTTCTGTTGAACTTGTCCATATTGGGTTTCATGGTCTAAGTTGATGAGGACGACTGACCAGGTCTCTTCCTCAAGAGGGCAACAGATCTCATTACAGATGGTTGTGAGCCACCAGGTGGTTGCTGGGAATTGCACTCAGGGCCTTTGAGAGAGCAGGCAGTGCTCTTAACCGCTGAGCCATCAGGCTCAATGTGGCCTTGTGGGATTTTACAGTTTCGGTTTATCCTGCAGGTCAGTTTTGCGTGTGTGTGCACGTTGTCGTTAGAGCTGTTTTTGTGCCTGTTGAGAAAAGGAGTAGCCTTTTTATTTCTCAAGGAGTTTGCGTTCCCCATGACAACTTTCCCAACCCCACCACTTAAGTTCATTTTCTTTGTTCCTACAGGAGATGGGAAGCAGCTGGTCACCATCCCCTGTTAATGCTTGTTCAGTGCCTTCTTAAAAATAATCCCCGCACTGGGGGACATTATGCTATGGGAAACAAACCAGTGTCCAGAGCTTAAATCCTGTGTGATTCCACATTATGTGGTATCCTGAGCTGTGAGCTTTGTGGAGACAGAAAGTGGGAGGGTGGCTGCCGGGGCCTAGGGGGAGTCGGAATGATGGCTTCGGCTTTCTGAGAAAGAGCATGTGGTCGATGATAGGGGTGGTAGTCAACAGCGGAACGAATGTCCTTACGCATTGAACTTCATGCTTCCAAACAGCTGTGGTGTTTTTCAAAATCCTTTGCACACGTACTCTAGGGGCATCGTAGAAATGGCCACCTAGCTGCCACATCTTCGGCCCAAGTGTTTTCTCCGCTCCATTTGTTTTTCATCTTTCTTTATGGCCCTTCTTCCATTTTTCCACTTTGGTTGTTCTTCTCTGGACCATCTTCAAGTCTTCCGCAAACCAGATGGAGTTTAGGCAGGATGGCCAAGCCAGTGTAGTGGGAAAGTCAGCTCAGATGACCAAGGACGTGATGCGCAGGTTACTCCGCCAACAGCAGCAGTGTTGGGCTGTGGCTTGTCCTAATCTATAGATGTGACTCTGTTCTTCCCACGATTTCATTTGGGGCAGCTGAAACAAATGAACGCCAGTGAGCTTAAAGCTTACCCATGGTCTCTAGTCTTTTCATCATAATGCAACGTTGCTATCGTTTTTGGGTATACTTAAAAACACAGCATACAGGGGCGTCTCAAAATTAAGTATTCATGATTTACTCTGCCAGTTTTCTAGATGAAACCTTTTCTTTTTGGTTAGAGCCTGTGGTTCTTCAGTAGACCACCTGAATATACCAGGGTACTGATGTCTTTGTGCTGTGTCTTCTCCTCCCAGAAGCACTGCATTGGAAGTCTTTAATTTCCCACCTAATAATCTGTCTATAATGAGATGCTATGGAGTGTGGCTTCATTGGCAGCACCTGCCTGACCAGGAAAGTAGCCCAAACAGCTTAGCTTTCTGTAGTTTTCCTTTGTTCTTACCTGGCAGTGAAATCTATGGGAAACTTGAATAGAAACCCTTATTATATTTGTTTTGCTTTTTTTTGTTTGAGACAGGGTCTCTCACTATAGCCCTGGATGTCCTGGCCTGGCTGGAGCTCACTATGTAGACCAGGTTGGTCTCAGACTCACAGAGATCCACCTGCCTCTGGGTCTCAAGTGCTGGGATTAATGGCATGTACTGCCATGCCCTGGACATCCGTATTTTGTTGTAGTGAGTGTGAAAGTGCAGTCCAGTTACCTCAAGGAAAAGAACCAAATGGTAGAGTTATTTTCTTTAGCCTTTTCCCATGATGTATAGCATCACCATTGGTTCTGCTTACTGTCTATTTTTTCTTCCAGCTGTCTGAGAGGGAGCAAGGACAAGGGTGAGGAAGAATATTTAGGTAGACCAATGGTGTTTAAGATTTACCCACTACTTAAAACTACATCATGAACTTCAACCTAAACTGTGGAGTTCCTGTTCTAAGAAGACAAAGTCAAACTGATGCCCACATGTGTGTGCTTTCTGTCTGTGCCCACCTCTCAGAAGACCCCTTCAGGCCCTCTCTGTGCCAGCAATATATGGAGGTTTCTGCCAGTATGATCTGTGTGGTGATGGCTGAGCATCCTGCCTTTGGCCTTACATTAAGTTACATTACGTTAGGGCTCTGGCTTTGGTAGACCAAGGGCATCTTAGGCCTTAAGTGGCATTGAATGGGTACCAGAATTTAAAATTTCAGGAGTACTGAAAAGTAGCAGTAGAGGAAGCAAGAAGGAGGTCAGAGGCGACATCTGTGGTGGGTCCAAGTTCCGCCCTGCAGGATGGGAAGTTAGATGCCACTGATTTATCAAGACTGATGTTGGTCTGGAGCCCCATGGCCGGCTGGCGCCATGCTGTCTGCTGGCCTTCCTCATCTGGCTTCATATTTCTTGGATGACCCGTGTGTTTTGGACAGTATACTGCCTGTGTGGCAGAGTTCGGTGGTGCTGTGACCAAAAAGCATTGCTGAGCAAGTTCCGACACGAGTTGGGTGGCCATAGCCGGCCTTAGGTGTCAGGCCTTATCACCAGACTGTTGCACTAAATGGGCCTGGACTGCTTGTTTGTCTTCTACTCCGCATTCAGTCAACCCAACAGAGCAAATACTGAGTACCGGACAGTCTAAGTAGTCTAAGGAGAAGGCTGTGTTCCCGGTGTGTGGGAATGCACCGTCAAACTTATACCTCTTCTGGAGATGCCACCAGAGTTATTAGAGTCTTTTACAGCATAGTGTCCTGAAACAGATGCAATCAGACAGTGCTGGGGAAGAATTCCCTGCTGGCAAATGCATCCTAGTAACTTGTCATGGCTTCTGATTCAATGCAGGGCAATGACTGAGATCTCAGAGTATGTATGGGTAGATGTGTGGACTGAGATCTCAGAGTATGTATGGGTAGATGTGTGGACTGAGATCTCAGAGTATGTATCCGTAGATGTGTGGACTGAGATCTCAGAGTATGTATCTGTAGATGTGTGGACTGAGATCTCAGAGTATGTATCCTTAGATGTGTGGACTGGTGGGTCACATTTAACCAGCAGTTTTAATCACGATCAGACAGTGTTGAAACGTTTCATAAAGGCTGATGCTGTCACCAGCCATTCACGTCTTTCTGTCACGCAGCAAGGATCCTATCACCCCAGCTGTTTTGTAGTCTGAAGCTACAGTGCTTGTCAACACTAAGGCATGCTCCCAGGAAACACTTGCCCTGGGATTCCTAAGAGGAAAGGAATTGACTTCCAGTCCCTGACAAGCACTTCATGGAGACAGACAGAAGGTAGCACGTCCCCCTCCTGTAGAAAAGAGCAAAGTAGCTCTGTGAAGTCCAGAGACGGGCCCTGACAGTGGCTCAGTCATGGGAGCCATCAGCTCAGGACACAGCTCTGTGTGAGAACTTCTGCTAAATTCAACCCGGTCGGCTTACCAGGGGGACACAAGCTATTCACTTCAGACTGATGGAGGTTGTGAAGCTTCTGGAGGTGGGGGTGAGGATACAGTAGCTGCGGGACAGCATTTAAGACATCAGACAAGCTGACATTCAGGAGTAAGGTGTCGGGCAAACCGGCCCATGTTGAGGGGGGGGGGGAGATCAGCTGTGATCTGGGATAAAATAAAAAATAAGGAGCAAAACTGTCACACTCTGACCCTTCTCAGATTTGTCCTGGTTCTTGCTTTGTCCAGCGAGGCACATGGAAGGGACGGAGGAGAAAACCGTTGGACTCGGGAGAGGAAAGGGGGAGATGAAAAACCTCAGGGCAGTGTAAAGCATCCTTAAAGCACATGCAGAAACACAATGCCCCTGGCCCGCCTGTCTGCTTCAGACTGCTCGACATTGATTTTCCTCTCTGTCCCTCTCCCTCTGTCTCTCCTTTGTTCCTCCCTCCCTCCCTCCCTCCCTCCTTCCCTCCCTCCCTCCCTCCTTCCCTCCCTCCCTCCCTCCCTCCTTCCCTCCCTCCCTCCCTCCCTCCATTCTGTCCTTCCTTTCTGTCTCATCAATGTAATCACAAAGAGTTAACATAGGTTTGTCAGAGAGCGAAGGGGTAGCGAGGCTCTTGTTTGCAGTTATTTCCTCCAGCAGGGAAACAGGCCTCTTCCTTAAGCATTCTCAGGCTCTGCACAAACATTAGAGAGAGTAGCCGGCAGTGCAGGTACAGGGTACAGTCAGGTATTGTATCC
Source organism: Arvicola amphibius (assembly GCF_903992535.2). Taxonomy (NCBI): domain Eukaryota; kingdom Metazoa; phylum Chordata; class Mammalia; order Rodentia; family Cricetidae; genus Arvicola; species Arvicola amphibius. The sequence goes on from NC_052053.1 coordinate 122,912,418, forward strand.
CCAAAGCCTTCGGCCCAGCGGGCTGTACTGGGTTCGTGATTCTGTTGTGCCCCCCCTCCCCCCCCCCCCCCCCCCCCCCCCCGGCCCACGTCCCTGTTTGAAGTGGCTGGGCCCACTGCCTCCACCTGGAAAGTGATAAGACGCACTCGGCGGGCTCTCATCGGTTTCCAGGACAAACAGGGAAGAATGCTGTCCTGTCGTGCTGTGGTACAGGAGCTGCTGGCTGGCAGGGTCTCTAAAGAATCAACATGGCCTCATTTCTGCCTCCTCTTGTGTTCCCAGGGTGATTCTCAGCTCAAAACTAATAAAATCGACGTGTTCTTGTAAACTAACAAGTACAGACCCTCCGCTCGTTCTTAAAACTTGAAGTGCCAATTTCAAAACCGTCCCCTCTGCTCAGAAAAGGAACTGCGTAGGCAGTTTGCAGGAAGAGAACAGTCGAGAAAGTGGTTGTGACATTGTGGGCTTTGTTCATATTGAGGGTAACTGTGCTCTGCCCAGCACCGCTCTGAGCCAGGATCTGTAGCTGTTATTGGGATTGGGGCGGTGAACAAATGTCTACTCTAGAGCCAGTTCCACACAAATGGGAAGGGCTCAGGCTAGTGTTGCGGCTATTGCAGAGATGAACTGAACATTGACAGCGTGGAGTTAAACACATACTTGCTACATATAATTTCTCAAAGATTTCCTTTTTATCCTTTTTTGCTAGGAATAGAACATCAACTATATAAATTACGATGCCGAGTGGCTGTAACTAAAGAGAGGAAACTCAGCTCGCACGGCCTCGTGATGTAGTAGATTTTCTTTTCCAAAAATCTGCCGCACACAAAGACCATCTGTGTGACTTTGAAGGAAGTTTAGCTTTGGTTGTCTCTCTTGAAGTTCCTTGCTTTGGGTGTTTGGACCGAGGACGGCATGTCTATAGAAGTTTCTACACTTGGGTTTCAGGCAGATTTACATCAAAGCGGAAGCCAGGCTGTGTCCCATGATTTTGCATAATGTAGCCTCACTGAGGAACAGCACGGCTCCTGTAACGGTTTCCTCCCGGTCAGTCAGGACATCTGGAAATATGTCCTTTGAGTCTGCAGATGGAGGAGGCACTGCTAGACGTGGAACTAACCGGTTTGCCAAGGTCTGTGCATGTCCGCGACAACTGTCCTCGTGTGGCTTCCCTCATCCCTCTTTGCGGCCTGTCCTCCTGCTGGCATGGCAGCTTCTGAGCAATGAGCTTCGCCTGGCAGCCTACCTCTCCCCCTTTCCTTCTGCCTTCCCGACTCTGGACCCTGGCAGCCTTGGCCTCCCCTTTCTGTGTTCCGGTTAGTTGGTCAGCAAAACTGTAAAGACACCCATCTTTGTATCTTCATCAAGGGGAGCTTCAATCTGAAGAAGCAGGGAGCTGAGGAGTGAGGAGGTTGAGAACATCCTCTGTGACAGCGCCAACAAATTTATTCAGGTGGAGCGATCTCCAGCCCCGGGTTCATTTTGATGTCCCCAGCAGATAGGAACACTCTGAGGCAAACAAGCAGTCTGCCAAAGGGCATCCAACGGCTCCTCCAGGCAGAGCAACAGTTCTTGGCTGTTGGATCAGTAAAATTATCTATTTCAAAACAATCCAAAAATAAAAAATGAAGTGAGGGGGAAGAGAAAAAAAAAAAGAAACCAACAAAGGGGATAGTGTTGTTTATGTAACTTTTTTGTAAGGTCATGAAAAGTTTTTTTCTCTCTGGGCACCAGTTGGGTATGGTACGTGCTCCCAAGCCTGGAGAGACTGCTTGGGAAAGTGAGGGTCCCTCTGGGGATTTTCCTTTGCTAATGACTTCAGTCTTTCTCCCTTGTGATTTTTTTTTTTAATGTTCCGCTTCAAAGGCTCTTAGGAACCATTGTTGGAAGCTGGTAAAGTAGGCATTTCTGTTGTCCCTGAGCCGTTGTCAGGGCCCTCCAGGAGGACAAGCAGGGTGATCTAGCAAGCAGATCTGTCCTTACAGATAGGGGGGCTGCGGGCCAGGGTAGCAGCTACCCAGCCTGTGGCCCTTATCTTGGCTTCTGCACGCTCAGCCAGATTGTCTCAGCTCAGGATAAGCATGTCACTGTCTCTGCGGCCCCATTGCTGGCTACCAGTTGGCCATGAGTGGCCACTTGCGTGTAACCCGCCAGTTGAAATTCTTGTTCCTAAGAGCTCAACTTAAAAAAAGAAAGTAAGGTATAGTGTGTTTCGTGGAAGTAAAACTTCATCAGAAACTTTTAAGAAATCATATAAATGAAGGTGAAAAAATGAAATTCACAAATAAGAAATCAAAAACCTTGGTTTGGGGGATGTAGCTCAGTTCATAGACTGCTTATGAAGCTGGCACAAAACCCTGGGATTAGTCCGTAGCACTGCATAAAGTGGATAAAGGAACGTGCCTAGTGATTCTAGCACTTGGGAGGTGGAGACAGAGGATGAGAAGTTCAAGATTATCCTCAGCTACATAGCAAGTTTGAGGCCAGCCTGGATACACAAAACCTTACTTCAAAAACAAAAAGTTTCTGTGTTCAGAAAGTTAATCTATAGAAAAAATCAAAGATGAAAGAGAAGAAAGGGCAAGCAGCCATGTTAAACAAGGAGGCAGAAAAATCACCATGAAGGGGTCTTTGTAGAAATAAGTGTGTTAGTATAGCGGAGAGGAAAGAGCAGGTGAGAGAGCAGGTTAGGTGAAACTGAGGAGTAAGTTCTCTTTGGATGGGGACTGGTGACACGCTGGGTTTGTAAATGTGGGAGACACTGCCTGTCCCACCAGGGCTCCTGTTTGAGACATCCTTAATACCCTTCCCAGAATTCCCTCCCTTGGAACAAGTCAGGCAGTAGCTTGGGTCAGTGAGTGAGGAAGGAGCAGCTGGACCTGTCTGCTGTATTCTGTCCATTCTGTAGCTCCTCGTTTTGCTGACCTTGCTCGTTTTCAGTGGGAAGAAGTCACAGCAAATGTCAGGCACAAGCCAAGGTCCCACCTTAGGTCAGACTTTGACTGGACTCAGCCTTGTGCCCTGTGGTAGTTTGAAAAAAAAAAAAAAAGGTCCCCAAAGGAAGTAGCACTATTAGGAGGTGTAGTGCTGGTTGGAGTAGGTGTGGTCTTGTTGGAGGAAGTGTGTCACTGTGTGAAACTCATATATGCTCAAGCCACGCCCAGTGAGAGAGACGACTTCCTGTCGCCTGCACAAGATGCAGGGCTCCCAGCTTCTGCTCCTGCACCATGTCTGCCTGCTCCCTGCCATATCCCACCATGATGATAATCCCCAAAGTGTCCCTTGAGCCCCTCTGATGTCAGCTCCTTCTCCGTACACCTGGCCCCTGGTATCCTCTGACCTGACATTTTGCCCTTGTAGTTCTGTCTTTATCAAACATGTTTATTATGATATCAAAAGATTGTATATGTTATACTATCTACAATGTATTTTTAATTCAGTATTGTTCTTTAAGTATTTTCCCAAATCTGTGCCCTTTCTATTTTCTTTATTTTATTTTATTTTATTTTGTCAAGGACACAAACTGGAGTCTTCCAACGGCCTGTTTGCAACTCTGTAGAGCATTTCTTGAATTAATGACAGATGTAGGAGGAGGGCCTGGTTCACTATGGGCGATGCTATCCCTGGGCTGGTAAGTGGAGGCTGGGGGCTGGGACGGCTGAGCAAGCCAGTAAGCAATTCTCCTCCACGGCCTCTGCTTCCCTCCTGCCCTTGAGTTTTTGTCCTGACCTCACTTCGTGATGGACTAGGATCTGAAATAAGCCCTTTCCTCCCCACGTTGCTTTTGGTCCTGGTGTTTATCACAGCAACAGAAAGCAATCTAAGACAATCACCAAAGAACCAAAGTTTCAAAAGATGTATTTTGTGGACTTTTGATATTCATAATTTTGTGTCTTGCTTAGGAAATCGGTGTAATCTGAAGTTGCAGAGATTTTCTTCTAGAAATACCAAAGCTTTGATTCTTACATTTAGGACTATGATCCACTTTGAGTATATTTTTTGTGTATAGGTGGGTGGAGATTAAGATATTTCCAATGGTAAACTATTGTTTTTTGATGGATTTTTCTGGCCTCATTAGAGAAAGCACAATTCTCTCTCTCACCATTGAACAATGCAGATGTCAATCAACTGCACAGGCATAGCTCTGAATCTGGACTAGTTACTCTGTATTGCTGTTGATTTCGTACCAGTGGTGTCTTGGAACAGATAATTTGAGTTTCTTTGTTCAATTACCTTTTAATTTTTTTATTAAATAATTCATTAATGCATATGGGTATTTTGTCTGCGTATATGTCTGTGCACAATGTGTTGTGCCCGGTGCCCACTGATCCCCTGGGACTGGAGTTAATGCATGATAGTGTGCCACCATATCGTGTTGGGAATTGAACCTGGGTCTTTTGGAAGAGTAGCCAGTGTTCCCAACTGTTAAGCTATCTCTCCAGCCCTTCAGTGAGCTTTTGAATTCCATTATAAGGCTCACTGGGATTTTTCACTGGATTACGTTGATTCTATAGATCAACTGGGGGATGTGTGTGTTATAATATAATGTTAAATTGCTTGGCCCATGATATGATTTAGCATTCCATTTCTTAATATCTTTGATTTCTTTCAATAATGGCTAATATTCAAAGCACATATCTTGTATGTATTTTGTTAGATTTATTCTCAAGTGATTCATGTGTTATAATTTGTTGACATATGGTATTGTTTTTCGGTTTCCAGCTGTTCATGGGTAGTCAATACCATTGCTTTTTAAAATCTATTATATTTTTCTATTATATTTGCCATTGTTGTAGAATATTATTTTAAGGTCTGTTACATTTGTTTATACTGTGGAACATTGTCTAACAATGCAAAGATGTGTTGCTTTTGTTTATGCTGCATTTGTTTAACTCTGTGAAGCTATGATTCTTTGCCTGTCTAAAATACCTGATGGTCTAATAAAGAGGTGAACGGCCAATAGTGAGGCAGGAGAAAGGATAGGTGGGGTTGACAGGCAGAGAGGATAAATAGAATGAGAAATCTGGCTAAAAGGAGAAAGAACAAGGAGAGAGGATGCTAACAGCCAACCACCCAGCCACACAGCCCAGCCATGGAGTAAGAAGTAGAAGGTATACAGAAATAGAGAAAGAAAAACCCAGAGGCAAAAGGTAGGTGGGATAATTTAAGAAAAGCTGGCTAGAAACAAGCCAAGCTAAGGCCACACATTTATAAATAATAATAAGCCTCTGTGTGTATTTATTTGGGAGCTGGGTGGCAGGCCCCCAAAAGAGTAAAGAGCCAAAAGAGTGGAAAAAAAAAATCAAAACCAACATTTTAGCTTTCCAACATGGGTCTCGAGTAAAACCAACAACATGTCATATTTGTGGACCAAAGATTTTCACTAATTTTCCTTAATATTTAACCATCTTCAAAATCTGGGGTGACCTTCACTTCTGATACTGAGAACTCATATTTCCTCTCCTCTCCCCACTAGCGTTGGGGCTCGAATCCAGGCTTTTGTGTGTGCTGGGCCAGCACTGGAGGACTGGGCTGCGTTCTTGATAAATTTGGCTGAATGTTTATAAACTTCATTGAAAATCTCACAGAACTACCTTTCGTTTCCATGGATTTTCTGTGTTTCATTTCATTGCTTTCTGGTTTTTATTTCTTTCCTTCTGCTTGTTGCAATTTCACCTAGCTCCTCTTCCTCAGGTTCTACTGCTGGCTTTCACTTGCTGATTAAAGTCCTTTCTTTGAACACAAGCACTTAATGCTATTGATTACTTAGAGCAAAACTCGTAAGCATGTGGTATGGGATCAACATACACAGAATTCCAAACTAAAACCCTACTCAAGGTGTGGGGCTGGAGAGGCGATGGTTCAGTGGATGAATGCTTGCTGCTCAAGCATGAGTTCAAATCCTAGAACACAAAAAAAGGCAAGCATGGAGGAATAGGAGCTGTGACCCCATCACTGGGGAGTTTGGTGAAGCACATAGGCAGGAGGATTACTGGGTTGGCTGGTTACCAGCCTAGCTTTCGGTTCAGTAGAGAGATCCTGTCTGGCCTTCACACAGAATGGGTGCACATACCACCCCCCAATACACATCTATAGCATACATATACACACAAAAATAATGTGCATAAAAGACATGAGAGAAACCAAATTATACAGTTCTAAGATATACTATCTGGTCAGACTTGCATTCTCAGCACTTGGGAAGTAGAGGCAGGAGAATAGTGATCTGGAGCCAGCCTGAGCTATATAACAAGATCCCCTCTCAAAGAAAACAGAAAAAAAAGGGGGGTGTTAGAGTACTATTTTTTGCATTTGCTCATAACAAATTCTTTAAAATATATAAGAACAAGTGACAGAAACCAAAAGCAAAGCAGACAAATCTACAGCTCTGTATGGAGAACATAACACATTCTCATTCTTTATTTGGGCAATGACAGAGATGTCCAGAACATCAGCAACCAACCTCACTTCCCTGACGGGACCAGAACACTCCAACCAGACGCTGTCAGGCTAAACATTCTATCTAGTGCACGAGGGACAGTCATCAGGAAGGACCGTGTTTTAGGCTATAAAGCAAGTGAATTTTTTAAATAATTGAAATCATACATATTATATTCTTTGAACACTATGAATTAAATCAGAAGTCAAAAGTGGAAAGACATTTGGGAAGTATACAAAGATTTGGAAAGGACACATGCCATTTCTAAATAAGCTTTGAGCCAAATCAGAACTTATAAGAGAAATTAATAAATATTTATTTATTTATCTATTTATTTATCATGTATACAATGTTCTGTCTGCATGTATGTCTGCAGGCCAGAAAAGGGCACCAGATCTTATTACAAATGGTTGCGAGCAACTAAGTGGTTGCCGGGAATTGAACTCAGGACCTTTGGAAGAGCAGGCAATGCTCTTAACCGCTGAGCCATCTCTCCAGCCTCTTCCTTTCTTTTTTTTTTATTAATAAATATTTTGTATGTAGTGAAAGCAAAAACATATATCACAATCAGTGGAATGTGGCTTATGCAGGGCTCTCCTCAAGGTTCAGCTTACATAATTTCTGTTTACCCATCTTCAAGATAACCAATTCTTTTCTTTGCCATGTTTAGTCTTCTAATAAATCTTCTAAGAAATGTTTCATTTCTGATAGCAGGTTTTATTTCCAGATTTCTCACTTGAGTTCTCAGAATGAATTTTTATTGATGTTTTGGGCGTTCACTCTTCCTACTATGAGCTCTAACTAAGTTATAGCTTCTTTGGCCTCCATCCTTATGGAGTGATTCTTGAGCCAGATTCTGTTAGTGGTTTTATGCCTTTATTCCCCCTCTGTTTTTGGTGAGATAGGGTCTGGATCTCTGGCTGGCTTGGTGCTTACTATGTAGACTCGCTGGTCTGGAGCCTCTAGAGAGCTGCCTGCCCTGTCTCCCTGGGTGAATGGTCGGCACCACCAGGCCCAGCGGGAAGTGGGTTTTGGTTTTCACTTACGATTTGTCTTCGGATGCTAGACATGGTAGAAGAGGAGGGACCGGAGGGAAGCCAAGGAAGGAGCTTTTCATCCAGCAGGCTCTTACCAGGATCTGAATCGGGCTTGTCAGTGGTTTAGTGGGGTTTGTTTATTTGTGTCTGCCACAGACATCGCCTTCTCTGGGCTGAGCTGCTGTTAATCTCCAGGCATGCCTCACACGTGGCCCGGGTCACACGCATCCCAAGATGGCAATGGGTACAGCCCAATACCCTTGTTGATGACAGCATCATGTTAGACTATCACATGTTGGACACTACCAGCTCTGCAAGTGGCTCAGGATGACGGGGATTCTGTCGTGTCTGTGACCTGCACACAGCTTTGCAGCCCCTTGTGATCTGATACGCTCCACGGAAGCTGAACTCTTATAAACAGAACTATTAAGTAGCTCCATATTGTAGGGTGGAAACAATCTTCTCTTGTGCTTTTCTACATTTAAGTGAATGCAGAACTGCAGTTAGTATTTTTTTAATCACCCTGTTTTTCTGTTTAAGTCATTTCTGCACATGAAAGAATTTTGCCGGGGGGGGGGGGCAATGTATGGTAGTGGTTAAGACAAAAGCGGTATTCAGACCGAACTGGCTCTGAAACCCAGCTCTACCTTGCTTCTAATTTTCTGAGCTTTGTGACTGAGCGAATTATTTACCTCCGTTCAGTTTTCTCATTAGGAAGATTGGGTAGAACGAGATGATGCCTGTGAAATCCTCAGCACACTGCCCAACTGCAGAGCCTTCAATGGGGAGCCATTATCAGATCAAATTTTATATGAATAAGCCTGGTGACATAGTAAAAGATACCCTGGATAGAAAAGAGACCAGAGTGTGGAAGGTCATTAGCATAAGACTCAAGTCACAGGCCCTGAAATAGGCTGCAGCAAAGGCGATGGAAGAAATGAGCCAGCTCTGTGCAAGCACTGGACCCCTCTGTGGTGTCCCGCTCGGGTACTGATCCACCCTCTCTGTTAACTTATGGTCAGCGCAGTCCCCAAAGCCCCATGGCTGTCTGCTTGACTGTCTTTCTCTCCCTTTTTGGCTGCTTTGAGAGATGGGCAGGGTGGATGATAAGCAGTTTATCCCTTGTGCTCCGTATAGGCCATCAGGTAGTTCATTGACTTAGTGAAAGCTGTTCTGTTTTCTTTCTTACTACGAGGGCCACCGTTACAATTGTCCATAGCTGACTATTCAGCTTGGGGGTCATTTCCATCCCTGTTATTAGGCCAACATGAGTAGTCCTCTTGTCTGATTTTGGCCACACTGATACAGGGCACAGCTTTTCCTTTTCTCCTTTTCTTTCTTTCTCTTGGACATTAACCAGAGCCCAAGTACTCTTGTCTGGTACTTAGACCTCTGTACTGTTGTCTGAAGCTAAGGAAGAGTCTTTCTGTTGTATGGCTCTGTGCCAAACTTCCATCCCTAACCCCAAGAAGCATGTTTTTTTTTTTCCTTCCCCTTCATCCTCCTGCTCTGGCTGGTTGCTAAGATCCAGAGCTTTTCCTTCCTCTCCACCCCCTGCTCTGACTGGTTGCTAAGATCCAGAGCTTTTCCTTCCTCTCCATCCTGCTCTGGCTGGTTGCTAAGATCCAAAGCTTTTCCTTCCTCTCCATCCTGCTCTGGTTGCTAAGATCCAGAGGGCTGCCCTGTGCTTTCTTTAAACTCTCATAAAACTGCCTCCAGGCATCCTTCTAGACTGTCCCAATTCTTTCCTAATGAGCCCTAAGCAACCGGGTGGGGTGGGGGGACAGGGCTGTCCAGTTTTGCTAGTAACATGTGGCACTCCAGTTGGGACTCCTCAGTTTCTGGTAACAACTGTAATATTAAATATGGACATACAAGTGGATTTAATAATGATGACCCTAAAGAATGGCCATGGAGGGTGATGCTTGGGACTTGGAAAGACTTGAGAGGCAGCTGTTACGATCAGAAGCACAGGATTTTGAAGGTCTGTAGGGCATCCCAGCTCACTAACACTGAGAAGCTAGACTAGGAATATTGCTAACCTGCACACAGAGTGATGTTGGGGGCTGTGGGTGCCCCAGACCCTGAATTTCCTGTAAACAACTTGCTTGCAGCTGCTCTAAGCAAAATAACTTGTTTTCCTGTGTTTGCAGCTGCTCTGAGTATGAGACAGGGGAGTGGTTTCTGGTGGCTGCAGCTGAAAGATTCCGAGAGCTGGGGCGTGGCCAGAGCACTATATAAGCTGCCCGTGAGCACAATAAAGGGGGCATTCTTATTTCAAGGATGACCTGTATCCCCAGATCCCTCTCTCCCTCCCTCCCTCCCTCTCCCTCCCTCCCTCCCCCCTCTGTCTCCCTCCCTCCCCCTCTCTCTTTCTCTCTCTCCCTCTCTCTCTCTCCTCCTCCCTCTCCCTCTCCCTCTCTCTCTCCCTCTCTCTCTCCCTCTTCCTGTCCCTCCCTCTCTTCCTCCTCCCCCCTTTTCTGTGTGTGTGTGTGTGTGTGTGTGTGTGTATGTGTATGTGTGTGTCTCAATCTCCAGTGCTCTTGCCTAAGACTCGTGAATGACCCGTAGTGCAGATGCTACAGAGTGCTGGCATCATCTCAGCCTGAGGAAGAACAAAGAGATACCGGGGTTTCCTTTTCTCCTTGTCACTACCCCCAGTGTCTACTGGGAGCTCGTGGTGATGAGGCTCATCAAGGTCTCCTGTCTTCTGTGTCCTCGGTTTTGACATCTTCAACAGAGCTGACCCTGGACTGTGAGCTCTTCCAATACATTCCCATCCTTGAATCTGCACCAATTTACTTTATTCAAACAAATAATTTTTTGAAATTATTTATTTATTTTATGTGTGCTAGTGTTTTTGCCTGCTTGTATGTCTGTGTGATGGTGTCAGATCTTGGAGTTACAGACAGCTGTGAGCTGCCATGTAGGTGCTAGGAATTGAACCTAGGTCCTTTGGAAGAGTGGTCAGTGCTCTTAACCACTGAACCATTTCTCCAGCCTCCCAAATTAAAAAAAAATTAATGTAATAGCATGTCAGCTCTACTTCCTCTCTTCTCTCAAGGATGTAAACTTAAGAGTATGTCCCAATCTTGCCCCCTTTCTGTGATAGAATTCTCTGACAAGCAACTTGAGGGAGAAATGGTTTTGTTCTCTCTCAGAGTTCAGAGGTCATCAAAGAGGGGAAGTTAAAACAGCAGGGGCTTCAAATGACTGGTCACATGCTATCCACGGTCAGAGGGCAGAGAGGGGTAGATGCATGCTGCTCAGCTCTCGCTCTCTCTCTGCCTGTCTCTTTGGGTTTCTCTGTGTCTCTGTCTTTCTGTTTATCTCTCTGTTATCTCTGTCTCTGTCTCTCCTCTGTGTCTTTCTGTTTATCTCTTTGTTATCTCTGTCTCTCGTTTTTTCTTTCTCTGTCTTTCTCTTGACCAGGATCCCAGCCAGGTAATAGGGACACCAACAGCCGTTCTATCTCAACTAGCAAAATCAAGATAACTCTCCAGAGGTGTGCTCAGAGGCCCATCTCTTGGGTGATTCTAGACTCTGGCAAGTTGGCAGTTAACCCCAGCTGCCACAGGGTGCTCCACTTGTCTTCAGTTGGCATCCAGGAGGTACTGTCCTCCTGGCGGGCTGGCAGACGAGCTTGCCTGCATGGCGACAGTAGCTGTTAGGATGGAAAAGGTCTCGTTGTTCACTTCCCCAACCTCACTACCAATAGATATCTAATTGAAAGGCATCTGAACCTCTTTGGAAATATGCTCCCTAAAAATTAGCTTTTATTATGCATGTTAGTGTTGACTTTGAACTTCAGGGAAGCAGATGAAAGTGCCATCTCCTGTTTCTCAACTGCACTGGAAACACTAGATAATGATGTGGCCAAGTCTGGAAATAGAACTTGTTTGGCTAGTAAAAATCATTTGGGGGAAAAAAGAAAACTTTTAGTTACATAAATTAACATTTAGATTTTGGCTTAAAAGTCATTCCTGTCTCTGTTGTAGAATGTCTCTCAGCAGGAGCCTGTGAGTGGACAGCCATTAAGACCACACAGCTCAGTGAAATCTCCAAAACACACCCTGAAAACCACAAAGAATAGCTTCATTGTCACGGACAAACACAGGTCAGCGCTGTTCTTGCTTCGTAACTGGTGACTTCAATACTTTAGATATAGTTCTCCGGCATCTTATAATCTATGTCTCCAATGAATAACTTGATCTGAGAAGAGACTGTGGTCAGGAAGAGCCAGAAACAAGACAGGTAGTTAGTGGCCCACCGCATTTTGACCTGGTGATGGATGCATTTAGGAGATTTTGTTGTATGAAATTCATGGTTTTAGTGTCTGGTCCTATCTACGGTTTGTGCATCTGTTAGGTCTCCTTGTTCTTTTTTCTCTCTTTCATTTTATCATCTTTTTTTCTTGTTGTATCCGGTATCATGCCTAAGATGAAAGTCTGACACCATTTAGTCAACACCATAGGGCTTATTGAATATGTAAGTTGATATGTGTCCATATTTGTCATTCTGTGACACGTAGTCTGCTGAGGCATGATGGGATGGAGACTTCAGCATAACACACACGAATGGTTTCTTACCCGAGGAAACATTTCTTCTAAATGATGTCTTAAATCATTCGGGCCTTCCTAATTCTGTAGTAAATCTGAATTGAAGTACAGGGGCCGCTGTGATTTTCCTAGTCTTCTAGTTTTCTGGAGTCCCAGGCATGGTTAGAAATGCAACTCAGCCACAGAAGACTTACCTAGAATATACAACACTTTGAATTCTATTCCCTTGTCACCTACCTACAGTGGCTCTGTGGTCTTTTAGCATGACAATTACCTTAGGGTGTGTCATCCAGCTCCTTGGCCACTGTGTTGTTTAGTTTTTGTTGTTGTTTGTTGCCAACCTGACATAAGCTAGATTCATCTAGAAAAAGGAAATCTCAGTGAGAAATAACCTTCATCAGACTGGCCTATAGCTGTATCTGTGGGACATTTTCTTGAATAACAATTAATGTGGGAGGGTCCAGCCTGTCATGGGTGAAATCTTGGTTATATTGTTGCTGTTTTACTATTGTGGCTTTTTTGTGAGGCCACCCTGCTCCCAAATAAATCATACACAAAGTTTATTCTTAGTTATCAATGCCTGGCCTTAGCTTGGCTTGTTTCTTGCCAGCTTTTCTTACCTTAAATTATCTCGACTACCTTTTGCCTCTGGGCTTTTTTTCTACTTCTGTATGCCTTTCTTTCCTTCTTGCTCTGTGACTGGCTAGGTGACAGGTCCCTGATGTCCTGCTCTCCTTGTTCTTTGGCTCTCTGTTCTCCTCGTTTCTCTTTTTATCCTCTCTGCCTGCCAGCCCTGCCTATCCTTGCTTCTGCCTTGCTATTGGACGTTCAGCTCTTTATTAGGACCATCAGGTGTTTCAGACAGGCACGGTAACGCAGCTTCATGGAGTTAAACAAACGCAGCGTAAACAAAAGTCACACACCTGAAAATAATATCCCCAACATGGTTGCAAACTGAGCAAGCCATAGAGAGCAAGTCAGTAAGCAACACTCCTCCGTGGCTGTTGTTGCTTCAGTTCTGGCTCCAGGTTCCTGCCTTGACACCCTGCCACGAGTTTGCTTCATTAATGGTGACAGGTCCACACAATCTGTAAGCTGAAATAAGCCCTTTCCTCCCTAAATTGTTTTGATCATGGCCTTCATCACAGAAACCCGAAACAAACTAAGCCAGCCATCTCACTGAATAATTTCTAGCCAGAAGGAGCTCCCCTCCCTTGTTTCCAGTCTTGTGGGGAGGCAAGCAGAAGTCACAGACTTACCATCCAGTGCTCTCACCGGAATTCCCGGAGCTTTTGTGGTAAAAATTGTTTTACCCCAGCGGCTTGTTTCTAAGACCTCTGGGTTTTCTTTAGAGGCCCGGTTTCCTCCTCACTTGGAGGTGGTTTTCTAGACCCTTGTTTGTGACTCACGTCTGACACATTATTGATAAAGGCTCACTTACTGCCCACGTACAGAGAGTTCGATGGGGCGCTCAGTCCAGCCTAGCATGCTCAGCTGCACTGTGCATACAAGGCCGAAGGGTGGCAGTTACACTCCACGGCCATCGTTCCTGCCCAGCTGCTACCCGGGGCACACGTACCATTCTTGACTCTTGGCCCATGTTAGATGCTCACACAGTTGTTGCAACCACTATTGCTGCCTGGGTTGATTTCAAACGACCACTGTCTGGTTATAGCGTGCTTGCTCACACTCATGCTTTTACGCACTCCCTCGCTGCGTCTAGGGATGTTGAACACTGTTTCTTCTTTTGAGACCCATTTGTTCATTTAATTAGCCCATTTTTTGAATAGCAGTTTTCTTTATTTTTGGTGTTTAATTGGTTTAGCTCTTTGTAAATTATGGATATTAGCCCCCTCTCTGAATTATGGCTGATAAATTTTTCTCCCATTCTGTGGGCTGTCTGTCTGCTCCACTGACAGTTGACTATGCAGGGCAGAAACTCTTTTATTTTCATATCCTTCCATCTCCTGATTCTTAGGGTGAGTTTCATGTTATGGTATAGCATAAATTTCATATATATATGTATATATATATATATATCCCCAAATATATATATGGTTAAAGATATGGGTGTAATTCCATATCCTGGATGATAGTTTTTCTAGCACCATGGCCTTTGTTTATTTCTGGGTCTTCTATTCTGTACAGTTAGTCTAACAGACTGTTTTTATGCCAACACCAGACTGTCTTTGTTTCTGTGGCTCTTCAGTATCACTTGAGGTCAGGTATTGTGATGTTTCTCGGTGTATTCTTTCTTAGGATGCTCTGGCTATTTGTGGTCTTGTATGAGTCCATATGAATTATTGGATTATTTTTTTCTAGAGCTGTGAAGTATGACGTTAAAACTTTAATTGGTGTTGCATTGAATTTGTGGAAATCTTTTGGTAAGCCATTTTTGTGATATTAATTCTGCCAATCCAGAATTAATTGGATCATGGACCGTCTTTCCATGATCCAGTGCCTTAGCAGAGATATTTTCAAATCAATACTTGTTCTTCTATTCACAATAGCAAAGAAATGGAACCGGCTTAGATGTCCATCAGTTGACGAATGGGTAATGTTTGGTTTGTTTTGGTTTTTCAAGATGGGGTTTCTCGGTAGCTTTGGAGCTTGTCCTGGAACTAGTTCTTGTAGACCAGGCTGGCCTTGAACTCACAGAGATCCACCGGTCTCTGCCTCCCGAGTGCTGGGATTAAAGGCGTGCGCCACCACCGCCCAGCTTGATGAACAGGTAATGAAATGTGGCTCATACACAGAATGGAACATTATTCGGCTGTAAAGACAGATGAAGCCAGGAAACTTAAAGGATGATGGCTGGACTTACACGTGATTTCTGGTGACAGCCTGGACCGCAGACCCCCACGTGGCGTCTGGTGTCAGCCTGTGCCACGGACCTCAGCGTGGTCTCCAGTGGCAGTACAGATCAAAGACATCGTGTCCCTCTGCCGCTTCACGGACCACAGACATACCACAGCCCTCAGCAGCGGCACAGCCTGGGGCAGCATACTATGGATATCAAGGTGGCCCCCAGGGGCAGCAGGGACCTTAGAGGCCTTTTGAGGAGGTCCAATTCAGAAAACAGACCATTCTTGGCCTTGGACATCCCATCGTGTTGCTCATAACCAGGGTGATTGCGCAGCTTGGTAGAGAGGTTAGAGGCTTGAGTCATTGCGAGCTTCAGGCCGCTGCATACTGCTCTGTCAGCCCTGCTGTAACACATCTCCCCTACCACAGGCTTCCCTCACACCTCTCTCCGGTTCCACTTCTCTCTCCTGCTCAATCCCTGCTCCGTTCCTCTACCTTTCCCACCTCAGTGGCAATGGAAGCTACAGTGTGTTCCACTACAACCACACTATGTAGCTATCCAGACAGATTTACATGTAAATATTCATTGCAACAAGTCTTTGGTCTGGTTCAGGGTAGCTAGTGTGAAGCACCGTAAATACTGGACCACTGTTGAGACTCCTCTCAGATACCCTGCTGTTGCCCAGAGTCAGGTCGACGTTTCAGCAAGGCAGGGCATCCCGGGGCAGATTCTGTGAGATCTCCTGGCTGCAGGGGCTGCAGCTGTAGCGGCTTCCTGCCTGGAGCTGGCCAGTAAGCTTAGGACCGGCCCTATCCAGCAATGACCTGTTTTTGAAGCAGCTCAAGCCGCCACACATCTCCCTGTCATTATGGCTGGTAGCTACACAGCTCATGAGAAACCACTTTTGTGTTTGCAACAGTCTGAGAGCCAAGGGCATAGATTTGGCGTTCTCCTTGCATGTGGCCCTGCTCTGCCATCTCTTTTCTCCCGATTTCGTCAGTCCACATTTTAAAGGCATGTTCCTACAAGATTTGACGTGTGTGTGTGTGTGTGTGTGTGTTTCAGGACAGAGTTTCTCTGTGTAGCTCTGGCTGTCCTGGACTCTGGACTCACTCTATAGACCAGGCTGACCTGAACTCGGAGATTCACCTGCCCTTCTGGAGCTACGTTGGGTTTAGCAGACTCCTTTTCCCACAGGTACAGATTCCTCAAAACCCCTTTGTGGGGGTCAGGAAGGTGCTACCATCTTTGTTTTCTATAACCTGAAATTTTTGTGTCTCTTTTTTCCATTTAAAATGAAGTTAGATGAAATGAAATGTTGGTTAATATGTAAATTGTATTGCTCTGTGTGCCAGTTAGTGTTTGGCCAACACAACACAAGTTATTTGTGAAGAGGGAATTGAGAAAATGCTTCCACCAGGGGCATTTTCTTGGTTGATGATTGATGTGGGAGGTCCTAGCTCGTTGTGGGCGGTGCCTGGGTGCTATAAGAAAGCAGGCTGAGCAAGGCCTGGGAAGAACGCCAGTAAGCAGCACCCCTGCATCACATCTGCATTAATCTCTTTCCTGACATCCCTGGATGATGGACTGCAAGCTGTGAACTATTGAAATAAATCCTTTTCTCTGCAACTTGCTTTTGCTCACAGTGTTTTATCACAGTAATTGAGACCTAATCCAGGACACTATGTATATAGTAGAGTGTGGTTAACATGGCTTTTAAGATACTTAAGCACATGAGCTGCTTAGCCCTGCTGTGGCCTCTGCAAATGTGTCCACCGTGAGTCACTTCAGTAATCATATGGGTCCCCAAAGAAAATACTGTACAGCAAAAGGCAGGCTGGATTTGAGTTTCCCATGCTGACAATCTTCTGATGTGCTTTTCATGTGGAGGATGCTGATGGACCCAGTTATTGTGTGCATGCTGGGGAGTGTGTCCTCACCCACACCACCCCTGGCCACACTACACAGGAGATGCTTCTCAGCAAATGGAACCCACCAACACAGCTGTGAAGACTCTTGGAGAATGGGTCATGAACCGTCTATAAGGGAGCCACTCCCTTTGTGAGCTCACCCCCGTTCTCAGATCTCTTGCTTCCTGATGGCTGGTTGTAAGCATCTTCTTCTTCAAGACAAACTTCCCTGGCAGGATGGCAGAAGAAGCTGTGTTGAGAAGTCTGATTTGCTGGCATATAGAATGTGGTCCTCTCCTGCTTTTGAAGTCAGGTCAAGCTATCCAAGAATGGCCCAGGTTCTTGAACCCCATAGGGGTGCTGTTCAAGGCAGGGACCTTGTTGGTGGAGATGGCAGAGGGAAGGTGGGGGTGGCTAGGCTGAGACACTTGGAGAAAAGCTGAATTCCTGAGTTTCTGTGATTCTGTATATTCAGAAGCTTCTACCTAAGATGGCAGTGTCTCCCCAACTGCTCTGAAGATGCCCTTATTCACCCACCCCTTTCCTTTAAAAATGACAACAGTTTCATCACAATTATTGAAAACAGAACATAAAATCCAAGCCAGGCATCCTGAGGTCATCTTGAGCTACACAGAAAGTCAGTGTCTGTGTCTGTCTGTCCGTCTTCCCAAAGTCTCTAAATGCAGCGATGGGTCAAATGGTTTGATGCTATCAGTCTCTGATGAGGACATACAGGGATATTTATGCTAGGAGATAAACTAAACTGGAATATTTGAGAGTTGGTTTGGTTTCCCTGAGCAGAATACTTGCAGTGAATCTACCAGCCAATGATCTCTAGTTTCCTTTCAGTTGTGGCAATAAAATATTCAAATTAAAATAAAAATTAGAGAAGGAAAGTGATTATTTTATCTTAAGATTTACAATCCATCATGAGGGAAGTCGGGGCAAGAACTCAGGCAGGAACTTGTAGTGGAAGCCATGGTGGGGTGTTCCTTTTCCTTGCTCTCAGCTTAATGCTTAGATAGCTTTCTCATATGGCTCAGGACCTGCCTAGGGAATGGCGCTACTCACAGAGGGCTGGGCCCTTCTATATCAGTTAGTAACCAGACATTCCTCTATGCCTGTCTCGTTTGGGTGATCCTTCAATTAAGACTACATCTGGGATGACTAGGTTGTGCCAAGTTGACCTTTAACTAGGCCACCCTGTTAATCTGAAAGGTGGGGAGGGGAGCAAGCTTGAAGAGGTGGGGGAGGAGAAGAAAGTATTAGGCAAGGAGGCTGCTTGCCTGAGAAACAAAGGACAATGGTCCCTTTAATGCCAAAGCTTGTTTTACTTTTGGGGGAAAATTTTTATTGTTTTCAGCAGCTTCAGGTCCATCTCATCTTCGAACCGCTTTCCCTCCAATCACAAGCAGTCCATTAGAAACCCATGCAAACAAACCTCTGGAGCCAGAAGATTGTCTCCGGCTGGTTACCCCCTGAAGCAGCAACAGGCTTATTGGTGGCCGACCATTTCCCTGAACTGGGGAAGCGGTGTGCCAGGGTTGGCAAGGCTGACTGCCGGCCTCGCTGAGCCTGGAGCATGCCCCGGATGCATCAGGATGCAGAGTGGGCCAAGGCAGATGTGTGGGGTGTGGACATTGGCAGATGTGACCACGAGGGCAGCCAGAAGAGAGGTGACAGCTGGCATGCATGCCGCCCGTAGACCACAGGAGTGGTCACATCATTTGCTGTGCCAGGAGGAAGGCAGCGCAAGTCACACATGACAACTGAGAAATGAGAAAATCAACCGGATTGTTTCCTCCCTTCCTGTTACTGCAGCTGGGGGATGACTTGGAATGCTTCTTTGTACTCAGATGTCAGAACCACTGCCTTCACGAGGGCTTGTCAAGGAGCTGTCTTTCCAACTGGAGCAACGCTGTGTGAATGCAAAGGCTGCCGCATGGACCCCATTTACGGCATCTTGAGAGGTGCAGGATCTTGTCTAGCTATCTGGACCACATGTCACACCATGGTGGGCAACAGGCATTCCTGTCTCTGTGGAGTCTGACCACATAGAGGTCACAGGTGCAGTGACAAAGAATCTGGCTCCTGATTCTTGGTAGGAACCGTCCCAAGGGAGCCACCTCCTATCAGGTCTATAGGCCTCTGCTGGGAACGGCTACCAGCTGCTCAGGTGGGTGGCAGTGGTCTTCCCTCACGGCATGTGTGGCATAGAATATAAGAACAACAGCGAATGGGTACTGAACTTCAGATACGGTACCTGGCATAGTCCATGAAGGGCTGCTCCAATTCACATACAGTTAGCAAGGTGGCAACACAGCTAATAGGGAATGAGGCCAGAGCAGAACTCAGGGAGCAACTGGTGTGTGTGTGTGTGTGTGTGTGTGTGTATGCATGCGTATGTGTGATGTTGTGGCTTAAACTCAGGATGTTATGAATGCCACACAATCCATTTTTACATTTTCAAATGGCAATATACAGTAGAATTAACTTTTCTAAACTGTGTTATGGAAAATCTAATGGTTTTAATTTTTTTTTATTTTTTGCATCACTTTCTCATTTCTACCTGCCATGGTCTTTTCTTATCTTGGTTCTTATCCAAAATGTTGAAACCTTGGAAACTGATGGGAACAGACTCTAGATCAAATGACTCTGTTGGTGCTTTGAAGTCAAGAAAGCCATAGAACAAGGTCCAGAAGAGAAGCTGATGATGTTAGATGCTTCAGAGAGATAAAGATAAACATATTTGTGTTCCATCAGATACACAATTCAATTTAGGGGGCTAAAGTTGCTCTTCCTTATGTAGCCGTATGCCCCTGGCACCTGCTCCCTTTCTAGGACATAAACAGTGTCACCACCTTGTGTACACACACAAAATTACAGCAGCTGTCAGTGCTCTGTCTCTCTCTATGGTTAAAATTAACCATGTGTCTGCAGTCAGGTAGACCAGGATGGAAGCCTTTTCTACTGCTGAGTCCTTTCTGCCTGAGAAGCTTTTATGTGAACTTGAGTATATAACATTGTTACAGAAATCAATCATTTACTAATGACAAACCATGAAGTAATTTATTTTAAACTAATCCGTTGGTATATCCATGATTTTTGCCATTTATTAAGACAAAAGCAAAGTATATTTGCATAAGTATATTTATTATTTGCACAAGTATATTTGTATATTTTGTCTGAATGTTTCAAGCTGTGGGCCACCCAGCATCAATATTTTGATTTTATAGTTGCCAGTACAGAAAGCGCCACTTTGCATAAATATAAAGTACAAAATGGAAGCAGTACATTTAGGGGCATTTTATAAATTGTTGGGAATTCTATTTTAATTCAAAGCCCAAATTCATTCATTCAGTGATTTTTTTTAAATTTTATTTTTTCCTCATACAATACATCCCAATCACTATATTACGACTACAGTTTCCCCTTCCTCCACTCCTCCCAGTTTCTCTCTCCTCTTCCATTTCTCAAATTAATAAAAACAAAAAACAGGCCTCCCAGGAATATTAACTGACCACAACATACAATAATACTGGCATAAACCCTCATATCAAGACTGGACAAGGCAACCCAGCAGGAGGAAAGGGGTCCCAAATGCAGGTAAAAGAGTCAGAGACACCCCACTCCCACTCTTAGGAGTCCCACAAAAACACCAAGCTTACAGCCGTAAGGTCTATGCAGAGGACCTAGCTCAGATCCATGCAGGCTCCATGACTGTCACTTCAGTCTCTATGAGCCCCTATCAGCCCTGCTTAGTTGAACTTCTGAGCCTTGTTTTCCTGGTGTCCTTGATCCCTCTTGTTCCTATAATTCTTCCTCTCCTTCTTCCTTGGGGTTCCCTGAGCTCCAAAGAGAGGGACCTGATGCGATCTCCAATTTGGGCTCTCTGTTCACCTAATGTTTGGCTGTGAGTCTTTGCGTCTGCTCCCATCAGTTGCTGGGGGAAGCCTCTCTGACGACAGTTGAGCTAGGCACCTATCTATGAGTACAGTACAGTATATCATTAGGAATCATTTTATACATTTTTTTTTAAATTCTCTGGGCTATCCAGCCTCCAGTTCCTGGTCATCCAGGCAGTGTCAGGCATGGGCTCCCTCTCTGAGTCATGGGCCTCAAATTAGATCAGTCCTTGATTGGCCACTCCCATAACTTCTGCACCTACATTATCCCAGCACATCTTATAAATGGAGGTTTCTCTCCTGCCTGCCGGTTCCCGAATAACCACTCAGAGTCTTAATATTAATTATAAATATTGACTGATGGCTCAGGCTTATTACTAGCTAGGTCTTACATTTAAATTAACCCATGTCTATTAATCTAAGTGTTGCCATGTAGCCATGGTGTTCCCAGCCTGCTGGCATGTTGTTCTGTTTTCCAGACTCCATCCTTTTTTTTTACCACCTGGCTCTATCCTGCCTTGTCATAGGCCAAAGCAGCTTTATTTATCAACCACTGAGAGCAAAACATCTTCACAGTGTACATCCTGGAAAGACATCCTACAGAAACATCTTATAGGCAGGATAGTTGCAGGTGGAAAGTTTTGTGGCTGGGTTGGTGTCCCAGTCCCGACACTGGAAGCTGCCTGGAAGATGTCTGGTTCGGGCTCTGTATCCTTCGTTGCTAGGAGTCCCAAGACTAAATGCATTCAGTGATTTATTTTTAAAAAAAATTAAACGCAAGTCAGGAACTCAGTGAACTATGTTTGAGACCAAATATTCTAAAACAGTACAATCCAAATTATACCAGTTTGATACATGCTGTAAGGGGCTACATGATGGCAGGAAATATTTTCTCTGTGTTCCATCATGCTCTGTAAGAACAGGGAACTTGGTACGTGCAGTGAAAACATGGCAGTCTTCCTCCCTTCCATATTTGCCTCCTGTGTTTGTCTCCCACCCAGAGTTGCTGACAGTTGTCCCCAAGCCCTCTGACTTGTCATTTCATTTATTTTCAATTCTATAACCTTAGACAAGGGCCCTCTTGAATGCTGACCGGGTCCTACAAACTGCCAAACTGGATTATGAGCTTATAGGCTTGTCCCGTGGGCCTGCCAGTATCTTTCCAAGAAGAAAGGCTGGCTCACCCTGTGAGGCCTCCCCTCCCCTCACACAGGGGCGGGGTGGGAATGATGGCTGGAGCCATTGAACCCACTTTGTTTAGTTATACCATTCTTTTTTCTTTTTTCTTTCTCTTGTTTTCTTGATTCAGGCTGTCCTGGAACTCACTATGTAGATCAGGCTGACTTTGAACTCACAGACATCCAGCTGCCTTTGCCTTCTAGGTGCTGGGATTAAGGGCACATGCCACCATTCTTGTATATGAGTTTTCCAGCTTCCCATTTCATTCCTATGATTTCAAACTCTTCTACTCTTTCTCTCTGGAGTAGAGTCCATTCTTTGTAATTCTGATTCCTCACATATACATCATATAAAGGATTTTAGATGTTTCATTTCCCATTTCTTTCTCTATTGCATCTCTCTATTTGCTATTCAGCTTTCTATGCTTATATTTTATATGTAAATACAATTATTTTAATTTAGAAAGTCTTAACATTAAAGGCATGAATTGTCCAGACAGCATATCTGTCTAATAATTGCATGCACCAGTGAGTTTTTTGCCACCTGCTTTTATTCTTGCTCATTATGGGATGGTTTTTGGGAGAGTCACTTAAGCCTGACTGATGTTTTGTTGTTTTGTTTTTAAAGATTTATTTATTTTATGTTTGAGTATTCTATCTGCATATTCACCTTTATGCCAGAAGAAGACATCAGATCCTACTACTGATGACTATGAAGTACCATGTGATTGCTGTGAATTGAACATAGGACCTCTGGAAGAGCAACCAGTGTTCTTACCTGCTAAGCCATCTCTCCAGCCCCCTGATTGGTATCTTTGACTTTACCCTGCCTGTGTATTTCTTTCCTCTTCCTTAGGCTATTACCTCCTTATCTCCTTGAATAAGTTAACCGCCCCCCCCCCCAGCCCCTTGATGTTCTCATGGCCCTCTTGATTTCCAGTCACCTGGATATTTGCCCCTGTAATGCATTTTGTGTTTCTAGAAGTTGTCTCAGTTCCTCTTCCTTTTCCTTTCATTTCTTCTTGTCTGCGTATTTTCAAATAACCCGTTTAAGCTCACTAAATTTCTTCAGTTTGCTCTATTAGGCTACTGATGGTTTCATGTTCTTTTTTAGATTACATACTTATTTATTGATTGATTATATATGTACGTGTGCATATGCCATGATGCATACATGGAGGTCAGAAGATAACTTGCGGAAGTCTGTTCTCCTCTTCTACCATGTGGATTCTAGAGATGAAAGTCAGGTCATTGGGTTTGGTGACAAGTGGCTCATGATCTATCAAAGTGCATTTGGTTGTATGTAGTGATGAGCTGCAGGCCCACTTCCAGCCTCTCGGCTCCCGCATGCTTAGCTTTACACGCGAAATATCAACACACCAATTGTATTCTTTTAAACACTGCCTGGCCCATTATTTTCAGCCTCTTACTCACATCTTGACTAACCCATACCTAATAATGTATGTAACACCACGAATGGTGTCTTACCGGGAAGGATTCAGCACGTCTGACCTGGTGGCTGGCTTCATCGCATCTGTCCCAGAGAGGAGAGGCAGGACAATTGTCTGAGCCATCTACCTCACTTCCTTCTTCCTGTTCTGTCTACTCCACCCACCTATGTTCTAACCTATGAGGCCAAACAGTTTATTAATTAACCAATGAAATCATCAGATACATAGAAGACACACCTACATCAGTTGTATATCTAGCCTTTTTAATGGACTACTGTTATTCTCCTGGATATAAAGTCATGAAAATCAGGGAAGAAAATATCAGGGTCATAAAATGAGGGGCAGTGACTGTGACAGGTGAGAAGCTGATGATAACAGACAGCTACACTCTCTGCAGACAGCTAGAGCTCACAAACTGCCTCTGGATTCTCAGGGTTACCACCTACCATGACACGGGCAGCTCGCTTTCAGGGCAGCCACCTGTCCACTTGAAACGGTGGCACAGCAGTGGGCTGGTGTGCTACAGTTACAGAGCTTGGGGTTTCCACAGTGGAAGAAACTGCCGCTGTTTACAGCCGGGCACGCATGTAACGTCCCGGAGTCTCTTTGGATGTGAACTTTTGAAATTCCCTAATTCTGTAGCGCCCAGTGCAATTCAATAAAGTTAGTTCCCATTTGTTTTTCTGCTTACTCTGTTCGTGTGGTGTGGCCACTTGAACAAATCAGAGCTCCAGTTTCCAGACTCACTTAGTCATGTGTCAGACTGGGAATTTTATTTCCTGGAGGCTCCACCCTCCCCCACCTCCCACCCCCGCCAAGTGCTGGAACATTTCAAAAAGACTGAAAATCTGTCACCGAAGTATGACAGTCTGGGTGGGGACTTCAGGTGCAGCTGCGGCTTCTTTTGAATATTAAACATAAATTTTTTTTTGAGGTAGGGTTTCTCTGTGTAGCTTTGGAGCCTGTCCTGGAACTCGCTCTGTTGACCAGGCTGGCCTCGAACTCAGAGATCTGCCTGCCTCTGCCTCCCGAGTGCTGGGATTAAAGGCGTGCGCCACCACCGCCCGGCTCAATACCATGAATTTTTAAGGGTATAAGTTGAAACTTCACCATTTGGAACCTGTCAGGATAGGAGCCAAACACGCAATCTGTCATGATGAGTGACAGACAGGAGGCTCCTGTTTTAGGACAAACATTTCTAAATTTCTTAAGTTTTCCTTTTTCTTCTATAGTACAGCCTTGTCTACTGTATGTGAATTGACCTTTCTGATATACAAAAGTATTAATACTTTCCCCCAGTAGGAAAATCATGTGGGTGAACTCATTAAGACATTTATCCTGAGTTGGTGGGTTTGGGTGAGCAGCATGGGCCCCATGTTAAATGTCCTATACAGCTGTCATCGAAAGTTTTCACAGTGACTGACACTGGCTGACTGGTGAGCTAGATTCCCAGCCCCCACTCTCCTGCCAGGTAACTTGGGTCAGTGCAAAGGGGTGGACTGGGGCGAGAGGTGTACATCCTCTTTGGCTCCATCATGCACCAAAAATGACAGAGTGGTATTTAACTCCTCTGACCTTGTTCCAGCTATTAAAAATTGGAGCTGCTGTGAAAATTGATATAACTTCCATAAATTTACCTTTTCCGTGACCTCCGGCTCTGCTGAGATTTCCTGAGACAGGGACCAGTTCTCTAAGGTGAAGTCCATTTGCGGAGGCAGATAAAACTATTCTGGATCAGCCAAGTTATGGGCATGCTGGTATAGGCTCTGTTGATCTGTCTAGCCTGTATGACCCTGGCAATATTTAGGGTGACCATGGTGGTAATCCATATCAGGATGGGCAGAGGGAGCTAGCTATGTCTGAGAAAGGTCTAGCTGTCACCAAAGAGTTATACAAAGAGAGAGCCGTGAACTGCTATAGGACCAAGGAAAGGTTCCTACCGCAAAATCCTGGCAATAACCCTCTTTGCCTCTAGCAAGACAAAGTATGTGAATTTAAGGCAATCTTGAAAACTAGTTTAATTTTTTTTGTGAGATTATAGTATTATTATAACATTTCTCCCTTCCTTTTCCTCCCTCCAAACCTTCCCATCTATCCCTTCGTATGCCCTTCAAGTTCATGGCCTCTTTTTTTCATGAGTTGTTATTGAATTTATAAACATATATGCATACACATATAAATTACTAAACAGCTGCTTAGTTCTTATCCCGTTACTTGGATGTTTGTTTTCAGGGCTCACCATTTGTTATTGGATAGCCAATTGGCGTGTTCTTCTTAGGGAAGACCATTTCTCCCCTCCCAGCATCCCTCAGTTGCCTATAGCTGTGTAGGGTTGAGGCCTCATGGGTGGGCTATTCCTGGCCCACACTGGCATGTCCACTGGTGTCATCCTTGTTCGGCTCTTATTTGGGCAGTTGTCTTGGCAATACTTTCTGGGTGTTGCTTCTGACAGTCCTAGGAGACACAATCTCAAAGCAAACTCCCTGAAGCTGACTCTTAAATCTTTGCATTCTGTCTTCTGTAATGCTCCGAGTCCAGGATTGTCTTGTACTTGTGTCCACTGGGATTGGGCTCCACAACTCTGTATTTTGATTGGTTGTGGATTTCTGTGCTGGTCTCCATCTGTTGCAAAGAGAAGTTTCTTTGATGCGGGGTGAAAACTACACTTATCTATTGGTATAAGGAGAAATGTTTTGATTGATGTTAGGGATTTTGCTTGTTTAGTAAATTATTACAGTCTCCTTCAAATCCACTTCACTAGTACTGAATATTTAGCTGGTTTCCCAGTAACAGGCATGGTTTCCCTTTTGTTGAGCAGGTCTTAAGTCCAATTAGAGAGCTGCTGGGTACCTCCAAGGTGTGTGCGCCACTTCTGTGCCCTTAAGGGTTATTGTGTTGTGCTGATCACTGATGTGGTTCATAGGCATCATAGCTGGGTAGGATTGTTGATTTCCTCCCTCCTTTCAATGCTTGCACAGTGCCTTCTGGTACAGTCAAAAATAGTCCTCAGGGAGGAGGCATTCCAGCTAGTTCCAGTTCAGGAGTCTCTACACCGTGACTGAAGTGCATAGTGTCTTCAGCAACAGAGACTTACCTTCTACCTCTAGGGGACAAGCAAAGTAATAGCAATAGGCTGTATATAGTGAAATCACCTGCTGTTAATTGATGTTAATCTGTCTTTAAATCCAGTAATAGATTGATTTTAAATGAAATTGGACACCCCAGAATTCAGTACAATTATGTTTTGGATAAAAATGTCTTCTTGGTTAACTATACTCGAGTTGAATGAAGTGTTCCTTATTTCTGCAGGTAAGTTTTAATTTGAAGGCTATTTTGTCCTATTAGGATAGTGACACCTTCTTGCTTCCTGATCTCATTTGATTGAGGTACTTTTGTCCATCCTTTTACTCTAAGGCAGTGCCTATCATTAAAACCAAGATGTGTGTGTCTTGTAGTCAGCAGATAGATGGATTTTTTTTTCTGGATCCATTTAGTCAGTCTATGTCTTTTGATTAGAAAGTGGAGGCCATTGATGTTTAAAGTTATAATAGAAATGTGTGTGTTAATTGTGGTTATAATGTTATTGATTTTTTGGTGGTGTTTGTTCTCAATAGTATTTTTATGGCTTTACCATTTCTCTGCTATGCTCTCATTCATCTCCTCAGCCTAAAATGCTTCCTGTATTTTCTTTACTTTGGTTTGTTGGATATTATACTTTTAGTCTATTTATGTTGTGGAAAGTTTTTCTCTTTCAGTAATGGTCGATAATACAGGCATGATCTTTCACATAGCAAAAATTTTTGTGATGAGATTTGGGAACACCAACTTCTTTTATTAGTTCTGAGTTTGTTATGGACAGAGCAGCTTAGGAAGAAGATGTTGGCGGGTATGGTCTAGAGGTTAGAAATGGCTTGGGTGGAATGAAGTCAAGTGGACAGAGGCTAGGACTGGAGGATAGGATTTGTCTCTGTTCTAAGCCTGGTCTGACGGGGTCCTTTGGTTTGGGGGTTAGGCAGGGAGGATCCTGGCCCAAACATGGAGCTCCTTTGTGGTGTAGGCAGGGAAGGCCAGACTAGGCAGGTTCCCGGTTGTGAAACCCAGGCTAGATCTGGCAGGTTGAGGATAAGGTGTGGCTAGTGAGGTCAGGAGAACACATTTGGTTAGACCCTGGAGGAGGATCTGAGAAGTCTGGGTACCAAATGGGGTGGTTGGAAGTGTGCTGAAGGACCTGTGGGGCAGCTGCAGGTTTGGAAATTATTTTTTATTGGTAAAGTTACTTCTTTCCAACTTATTTTGAAATGGTTATCGCCTATACCTTTTGTACAGTTTTTACCTGATAAGGATTTTCTGAGCAAATGTTAGTCATGCTAACTTCTCCATTACTGAGGAAATAGGAATACGGTTTAGCTCTTCTACAGCTGAACTTGGCTGGGAGGTCTCCATTTTCTCTGGAAGTCCTGCTTTAGTTGCTTTAGGTAGGACAGAGCTTTGCTTTGGTGTAGGCAGGGTGAGACAAAGCTGATGTCGCGTTCTCTGCAACTTCCTACACTTTCAAGTCCTTCCCCGCTCCACTCCTCCATGCAGTCACAGGCATGGCGGGTCACAGCTTCTGCAGCACAACACGGGCCAAGTGAAGGGCTGTGAAAAGGGGCAAGCTTCAACTTCATCTGGAATTCTCTTGTGGGTCTGCTGTGCCTCAGATGGCCACCCTGCCCTTCTCCCGCAGGTGTTGATCAAGTCTCTAAACTGACTAAGCTTGCCGGTCCTTGTCTGAGCCTGTTTTCTGGGGATCTAACCCTGTGAAAATTGCTCTAGATGTCTATTGTTGATTTATTTTAAAATTTCAGTAAATTAAAAAAAACATATTGAAAGTCCTAGTAAATATTCTTGTAAAATTTGTATATTTTAGTAAATATTCTTAAACTGTTTCTGTAGGCTGGAAAGGTGGCTCAGTCAAGAGTACACTGTTTTTGCAGAGGACTCAAGTTCAGTTCCCAGCACCACTGTTTGTGTAAAGTCAAATACCTTCTTCCCGGATACACAAAGTCCTCTGTGGAATAAGCAGCACTTCTGCTGAACCTGAGCTACGCAGCTCTTCTCTCTGTTATGAGTGTTATGGCCATCCCCATTTATCTTGACTCCTTGAACGGCCTCAACAAGAGACTAATGATTTCTAGCTATAATGACATCTGACACAGAAGTGGAGGCAATCTTTTAAATCTCCCAACTTTCTCTCTGTAGGGTCTACAAGATTTGTTAAATTTCCAGTATCTCAAAGGCAGCTATTCCACGTATTCTGTTCAGTTTTAAAGTGATCATGCTGGGAGGATAAATCTGGTGGTTACCACTCAATCCTGGCATAGGGAACTGGCTTCCCCACACTTCCTCGGACATCTGTGGTCCTAGCACTGATGCCTCTTTTTATCCTGAGATCGGGTTTTGTGTCTTTTCGTGTTATTCTCATCACTTTTCTGCATCGGTGAGCTCAGGTTGCCTTAACAAGGTAGCAAATGTGCTTATTTCAACAGATACGTTCTCACAGTCCAAGACCAGAGTGCCACTCTGCTGGCCTCTGGGGAAGCCTCGCTGTGGATGAGATGGCGAGTGTTTCCTCTCAGACTGGTGATAGACGACCAGACACTATACAGACTCCCGCTCTTATGAGCTCGCTTGTATGTATACCTCGCTGAGGGCCATGAGTCTCAGGGTGGATCAGGCTCACTTGTGAGCCTTGAGGGGACAGATTTCAGCACACAGCACTGTCACTGATTCCGCTTTAGTACTTCCTCTTTTTTTCCAAACATTTTTACATTAAAAATTTTGTTGTGTGTGCACATGGAGGTCAGAATACAGCTTGGGAAATGAGTCTCTCTTTCCACTATGTGACTCCTTGGGATCTAATTGAGACTATCAGGCTTAGCAGCAGGTACCCCATCCGCTAAGCCATCTCTCTGGTTCTTTCTTAGTCATATTACAATTTGGATTTCTCTATTTCATGATGGACAAGTATCAGACAGTTTCCTGCTCTTTTGAACCGTGCTTCTGCACTATAAAGACGACTGAAAGATGGTGTATTTTAGTGTGTGGTGTTTTCCAGTCATTCATCCCAGCGTCTTCTCATACTGAGTTGAAAGTTACGCCTCTACTGCCCAACAGTCTTCTGAACCATTAGTACTGGGTCCTAATGTAAATGGTGATGTGAAAAGACTCCATTATCCCAACGGCTGCACAGCAGGACCAGCATTTAAAACGTCCTGCAGGTTCACTGAAGAATTAGAGTCAGTAACTGAGTGCAGAAAGTTTATTAATATATACTTAATATATACTTCCAAATTTTGTGCCTGATCTGCAGACATTTCTGCTGTGCCGTTAACTCCTGAAATGGATGTTTCATTACATCGGGCACAGATCTCACTCCAGACTGTAACTATCGGTTCTATCGAGTCTCGGTGTCTGATCTGAGGTGACTAGAGAAGGAGCAGCCTCTGCTCTCCCTGGAGCTGCACACTTTTACTTGCTACTCAGAGCTCTCAGGGACGGATGTTTTGTCCACTGAAAATCACATGTTGCTCTATCTGCACTATAAACAGCAGTCTTTACTGATAAAGTAAATAGGCGTGCCAGAGGAGGAAGACACAGTAAGGTGGTTGTTAAAGTCTCCACCTAGAGATCCAGAAGCAGTGTGGAAAGCACTGGAGAAGGTAGAGTTATGAAAACATATGGAGGGGATTCCTCAAGGAACACTGGAGTGTGTGACTGATTCCCTAACCCCCAACCAACTGTAGGGTCTTCCCATAGGGCTCTCCTTGTTTCCAATGCACACTTTCATCTGTCAAACAGGAATAAGCCGAGTTATTTCTGAAATGGTTTATTATATTAATCAGTATACAGTCTATGAAGTATAGAACTTATTAAAAATGAATGATTGACAGTTTGCACTGTCAGAGGTGTGATGGAGGAGGACACATCTGGCTCCTTTTACATCTATCCAAACCAATTGCTCCACTACGGTTCTTCTGTGTTATTTTTGTCCAAGTTGTGACAGCTAAAATGAAAGAAAAAATTTATACATATAATTTGTCCCTGAAATCACAGGGACCTCCGAGAGGCTGAGAGTGACAGAGACGCTGCATGTCCTTTGCCAATCCCCAATGCTGACATTCAGACACTGCTGATCAGGCCATCGGCACACCAATTTTAAAAAAAGCTAAGATCACTATAATTGCTGAGAACGTTAGTGGGAACGATCCTTAAAGAACAATAGGAAAATGGACACAGCTACAGCTCTGTTAACTTTCAAAGTGGACACGATTACATCATCTGAGCACATCCTGCTGATCAACAAGAGTTCTGAGACCCAACTATGATATGCCCACCAGCAGACATATGGACAGAATATTGGAAATGCTGAATTCAACCTGGCCTACTTGTATACTTCAATTTTAAATAATCACCTTTTCAAAAGAGTTGGGATTATTAACCCTTTATTTATTTATTTATTTATTTATTTATTTATTTATTTTTTTTTTGGTTTTTTCGAGACAGGGTTTCCCCATAGTTTCTAGAGCCTGTCCTGGAACTAGCTCTTGTAGACCAGGCTGGCCTCAAACTCAGAGATCCGCCTGCCTCTGCCTCCCAAGTGCTGGGATTAAAGGCGTGCGCCACCACTGCCCGGCTTAACCCTTTAACAGTGCTACTTACCAGAGCTGACTTTATATCCATGGAGAAACTTACAGCAAAAGGAGGTTTTGTTTAAGCTGATTTAAATTCAGTTGAATAACGGATAGTTTTCAAAGGAGAGAGAGCCAACAGCAACTTGTGCTGGCTCCGAGAGAAAACTACAGGGGCACACTTTACCTGCTTTATGAACTGGGTCGCATTGAAAAGCTCACTGCAGCCATATAAAATATGTTTGCCTTGCTTTGCCTGTAAAAAGCAGACACAGAACTCAGATATAACTGTGAAAAAGAGTTAGTGTAAGCATTCTCAGGAAAAAAAAAAAGCCTGCTGGGCATTCGAGGCGGGGGAGGCGCTACTGTTGAAAGCTGTTTGTCAGGTGGTGGTGGTGGTGGTCTATTTAAACTGTGTGTCCGTCCTAAACTGCCTAAACAGGAAAGAGGTGGTGAAGTGGGCACGAGGATGCCCTTTTCTTCCTTCAAGAAGTAATGATGGCACGCGGGCACTGTTGTCTTTCACAGGACCGACAGCTCTCTTATATAGTCGAAGATAACTACTGCCTCCAGGTGCGACCTGTGCTACCTGAAGGAAATATTGAGAGGTGATGTCGGCTTGTATCTTCAGTCTTGTGTAATACCGCACTTGTTAATGCATCCCATTCTACCTGAATTTTATTTCTGAAGTAGACAGACTATTAGGATGCAAATACAAAATTTCTCTACTAGAGAATTCAGGCAACTACTTCATTTATTACCTTTTCTTCTTTTGAGACAGGATCTTGTTATTTAGCTCAAGCTGGCTTTGAACTCTCTACCCCCCTGCATTAGCCTGCTGAGAGCCGGGTGACAGGCCTCACAACCACACCTGGTGAGGTCAGTTCTTTATGCCCATACTCTTTAAGTACATTATCATCAAGCTGAGTTAAGATTCCTCTTTACAGTACACAAAATTTATATCAAATTCATTTGGTAATCCATCAAGAAACAAGACGGGAGAAAAATGTAGAGCTTAATAAAATCAATTTAAAAAAGGAAACAAGATGGTGGCTTTAACACAAGGGAAAGTAATTTTTCGGTGACACATAAACTGAGTGGCCCAAAAGGTGACTTAAAAGCAGGGTATGGAGGGCAGGGCTGTAACCAGAGCACTTGAGAGGCTGGGCCAGGAAGACTGCCTCAAGTCCTAGTTCAGCTTGAGGGACAGGGTGAGACCCCATTTTAAAGCAAAAACAAAACAAAACGAACCAAACAAACACTAACCAACCAATCAACAAACCAAAAGTCCAGTTCTTGGGCCTAGAGAAATGGAACAGTGGTTAAGAGCACCTGCTGCTCTTGCAGAGGACCGGGGTTTGGTTCCCAGTACCATTTGGCGGCCCACAACTGTCTGTAACTTCAGTCGCAGGGGCTCTGTTGCTTTGTTCTGGCCTCTGCAGGCAATGTACAAGTGTGGTGCACACATAAAAATAAACCCAGTCCTAGTTGGCCCATCTGCGGGAACAAATACAAGAGCATGCTGAGTTACATTTAAGAGGGGGAGGGATGGTACGCAAAGTGCAAAAGGTCACATGGCTGGGACTCTTGATGCCATACAGAATATTCCTGCAAGGGCAGACAACATGCTGAAGTACCAGCCCAGGAGTACAGGACACACTTCATTCACCAAGACATAGTCTACAGATGCTTGAGTAAGGAGAACCCTGGTCTTACTCATGTAGAAGCCATTTACTTCTTTCTGGCCATGTAAACAAAATCAGGCTCCATGAGTATCGAACAGCAGAAACCAAAAGAATGTGACAGAAACCAGTCACAAACCACTTACGTTTCCACTTCCTAGCACACAACGCTGGTACATCAGTGTAGGCTGCCCTCGTCTACTTTGGATCCTAGCACAGAACGAGATCCCCTCTGTCCAGGTCTGGACACAGGGCCGCAGCAGACCAGCTGAGAGGCCTGCTCTGCTCAGCGCGCCATGTTTGTAGCTCCTTTATAACAGCTATGTGACAGTAAGTAGCAAAACACTAATCACTTGTATTAGCTAATAAATCAGGTGTAATTTTAAAGAAATTTAGCTTACCAAATGTTCCAAATCAAACCTATTCTTAAGCCTGCACATATGTGTGCATGTAAAATAAAGCCCTTTTGTGTACAAGACTGGGGGCCCCGATACTGATTCTTAAAAATACATTCGTGTGCATAATTGAAGACAAACAATTGAGAATTCCTGGGAGGTGTGTGGTCCCATTATACCATAGTTTCTATTAATGCCTTAGGTAAAGAATGACCAATCATACTTCAACAAAAACTGAATAATTATAAAATGTCATTTTATTATATAACAATAGCTAATTCCCCAGCTTATAGATTTTTTGATATTCAAATTAGGCTTCCTGCTTCATGTATTTTTAGTTTTCTGTCACTTGTGTCTTGAAGGTAGGATTCCATTATTTCTAATTTGCTACCTGAAATGCTTTTTAGAAGTATGTTGCTGATTGATGTTAATATGATTGAAGGGTAAAGCATGTGTTAGTCAGGTAAATGAATTCTATAAATTACCTCAAAGGAGACAACACTCAGAATAGGAGCTTGAGGTCTCTAAATAGTTAAAAGTATATCACGGGAGCACCCAAATACTTAATATCCATATGATATACTATTTTCTAGTCCATATTTTAGTAGAAAAATGAATGTAACAGGAAAACAAACAAATCAGCAATTTTCTCTATACATGGCATTTTAATTTTTATTATTTTTATGAGATGAGATCATGCCATGTGGCCTCGACTAGCCCCGAACTCTTGGGCTCAAGTGATCCTCTTGTCTTGGCCTCCAGGCTTGTGCCACTGTGTCTTGCTCACACACAGAACTTAAACGACACCTCTTAGAAAGTAGTTAGTTATGCAGAGGTCAGGATAGGTGCTGGACAACGAGACTGACCCCACCAAGTGATAGAATGAGATGACCCAACTGTACCTTTATGTAGTCAACAAGATTCTGATATTCAATATAGTTGCCTCCTCCTACCACAAAGACAATGGCCTAAAAATGCAAGTGGAAGGAACAGGTGAAGAAGCAGTTAAAGCATTTTAATTTTCAAGCAGCAGCCTTTAGTCTGGGATCTGTCCTGAAACTGAGATACGGCTACCGAAGGCTGCACTCAAATCCAGGGCTGTTTCCAAGTCTAACTGCATCATCCAGTAAACAATAGCAACTGAGGGCAGGATGCTTTTGCTGAAGGTTAGCTCTGAATCTTTACTATTTGCTGTAGGCAGGACTGGAAAACCCATGGTACAACTTCAGCATGGCACTCAAAAGGAGAAAGTGTCTGTATTCACATCTTCACAGACGCTGCAATCCGCATGTAAAATTCTCACTGCAATACAAAAGACTCCTCTCCTGCTATTCTGTCATTCTTAGAAAACCAGAGCAGCAGAGGGGCGCTGAGGACGTGATGGCAGTATCCCGGATGTGCAGAGTTGGGTTTACCTGAATGGCCAAGCACTGATCACAAACTATGCTCATGACAAACTCGTTCTGCCTCAGGACTACTGTTAATTATCTAAGAGCAGAGAAGGTTGTATAAAACTTACCTCTTGGAATGGACTTTTGTTCCTAGGAACTGAGCTGCAATAAAGAGAAACTGCACTGAAAATTTCATCGTTGGCTTCTATTACAGGAAAGACGGGTATAGGAAAACATGTTCATGTGCACGTGTGAGCAGCATTAAGAAGGTATCCAGGTCCACCTTCTTGGGAAGCAGGGGTTCTTCAGCTTTGTAGAGGAAGGAGCTAGAAGGTAGACATCTCAATGTCTAAAAGGGAATGGGACGACCTACTAGCAACTTTGACATGAATTCTAGAAGGCTGACCAACAGCATCTATGCCAAGGAAAGGAAGCTGGGACCAGGTGAAGCAATAAAGCAGGTCATGAGTTAAATTTTCACCATGGTCAAACAATTACACAGCCTGTGGGCATCTTCCTCAGGATAGAAGGGATGATGGGAGGAGACATACTGCTCTAGCCTCTTATTTATCACAGGTCCTATATTGTGAAAACACTTCACTGGCATCCACAAACTCTTTACTAAACACACCTTTCCAAGCCTTCACTTGTCAGAGCTACACTTGAGTATTAAACAAACAAGCATGGACAGCGTGGTAAGGAGAATTTAACTGTTTAGCTGAGCACACCTCTGCCATCTTCCTCACGTCTACAGCCTGCTTAAACAATCCATACACCACAGAAATGGCTAGATGGCCACCTGATCAAAATTCTCAATAGCTCCACTGAGAGGTAGACAGGAGACTTAAATAACTCAGTACCACGAGTTATTAATAACCATGGTTTGGGACAGGCTAGCTCAGGAAAAGGCCGCAAAAAAGAAAGCTCTGAGCCTGTGTGCTTTAGCCAATGCTAATATTCCTTCTGACTATTGTATATATGATACACTTAGGATTGAACAGTCCTCAGCTTCTATGGCTCCTGCTTAGCCAACTGCCAGGAAGAGTTACTAGTCCAGGCAGTCACACATCCACTTGTGAAGCAAGATCGTGGGTTTTAGTGTATCCAATCTAACATTCTCATCACTCCTAAAGGGAAACCCTGTCCCACTGGTGCTCAGTCCCCATTCCCCCGTTCTATAATTTGCTGTCAAATTTCTCTCTTGCCAGTGATAGCTATTATTGGAAGTTCTTACGTAACAGCACTTCTGCTAAGTTCAGAAAAGAGAACACTTGAAATTACCTAATAATCTAGCAGCTAGATCACGGGTCCCGACAACCCGCAGAGATTTGAATGCCTGGGAGAAGGACAAATACAAAGTGCTGAGGGTCTCAGCGTCAGGTACAGGCAAGGGATTTGCTCCCAAAGTTTTACTGCTAGGGATACCCAGTTATTTCCTTCTCTGTCAGCTGCCTTTTAGGTTATTTTTCTTACTACCATGAATTAGCCCTTGAAAAGTAACATAAGCACAGCCAATTACCATATGGTGTCTTCCATAAAATGCAGACTCTATACAGTGAGTTGTTGCCATAAAGTGCTTTTACAGAAGCTGTTTCTCATGGACATTGATTTCACACAACAAACCACTACCTTAAACATCTGTTTCCAACAGTTTTCCTTTCATTTAGTCCAGTAATCATATTCATTTAAAAATACTTTCTCTAAATTCCCCATTTTGTTTATGCTAACACCATTTCACAAATAGTAAGCAGCTAACTTTATTTCTCTGTGTATACACTAAGGGAAAACAGTAAGACACTAATCATAATTGCCTTGATTAGCTCTGAAGGAGATTAAAATACACTGTTTTTAACTGGTCTCCCACAGTCAGAATGTTAGTAGAAAGCAGGCTGTCTTTATACAACAAATACCACCCAAGAGAAAAGATTCTTACCTGTCATTGCTCCGCAGCATTTTGGGATCAAAATATCTATAATCATCAGTTTCCTATTAAAAACAAAAATAAAATACATTGCCATGACTATGAGGTTTCTGTTTAGAAGGTCATGGTACAGCACAGAATTTGATCGTAACATACCTTCCAATTTCACAGATTGTAATGACTGTCTCTGTGTTAAGCTGTGTTTCCAGTGCTTTACACAAAACCACACACTAATCCTCAGTCTATGGCAGTTCTATTGTTAGCCCAGTTTTAGATGGGCAAGTTGGGATGATAGGAGACCATGTGACTTCTCTGTGGTCACATAATAATAGTAATAAAAAGGTAGGAACTCTAGGATGTGAACCACCTGCACGTGCAGTTTTAATGCCCAGGGTCTTTGTTTAGGACTTTTTTGTTTAGGGTTTTGTTCAGAACTTTACTGAGTATACAGATACTTATAAGAGGCTCAGTCCTTCATGTGCAAATGTTGGAACCAGATCAACTTTAGAATTTAGAATTAAAAATTTAGATAATACTGGATATCAAGTGTGGCCAACATTTCCCCACCTAATGCACTAGGCTTTCTACAGACAAATACACGAATGTCAGCATAAAACGTTCAGTTCATGTCCTCAGGTGAGTCCAGGTGAGGTCTGCCCAGAGCGAGTCGTCCACACTCCTCCAGTCTCCAGAAGTTGTTGAATTTTAGGCTAAAGTGGAAGCTTCTTGATAGCAAAGGAATTGTGAAGTACAGTCTGTTACTTCATGATATGATTACTTCCTGATCTGTCTTTAAGCCGAACAATTCAGCCCCGCCCCGGATACCTGGCGAAGGACAAATGCACACACGCTGCCACTACTCAATCACTACTAGATCAACACAGCACCCCAAGTGTGGTTGGACTCCTTACACGTCACTCGGGGAAACCCCTCCCAGCTGGATTTCCTGACCTGGTGGTCAGGACTCAGAGCAACACAGAAGAACACTTACCAAGTGTAAGTGACCAGCAAGTCACACTTGCTGCTAAGCTTGATGACCTGCACTTGATCCCCAGGACCCACGTGACGGAAGGAGAGCCGCCACAAGTTGTCCTCTAACTACATGTGTAATGTATGTGTGTGCACACACAAATGTAATCAGAATGGGAGAGTGTCTTATATAGCCTAGCCTGGCCTCCAACTGTGTAGCCATGGATGACCTCAAACTCCAAATTCCCCTGCTCCTACCTTCCAAGTACCGAATACAGGCATATGGTAGGTTCACAAGTACTAAGTACAGGCATCTGTTGCTATGCTAGGTTCATAAGTACGAAGTACAGGCACCTGTCACTAGGGTAGGTTCACAAGTACTGAGTACAGGCACCTGTCGCTATGCTAGGTTCACATGGTCCTGGAGATCGGCCCAGAGCCTGCACATGCTAGGCAAGCAGTCTACCAGCTGAGCTATACGCCAGTCCATGCTCCAGGATTTGAAAGCAGCTAAGGTGAGATGCTACAGTCATTCTCTATCACCTGCCAGCTCTACCCTACTGTCCTTTGTGAACAAGAGAGGAATGGGAGTGCGGACAGCTACCGTACACAGCTGATGGATGATGAAATGCTTTCAAATCAGAAAAAGTATCTCTTCTAATCAAAAGATCCGTCTGTGATTATGAACTCAAGAGTACTGATAAGTGAAACATCTGTGTAAGACTCATTCCTATTTAGCCATCCATGGGCTTATCGTAAAGCTGTGGAAGGAACGGCTGTGACTGGGACCAGGATGAGGAGTAGGGCTGGATCTCAAGTCTACTGCATGAAGCGGCCACCTGTCTCCTGC
Organism: Arvicola amphibius; assembly: GCF_903992535.2. Lineage (NCBI taxonomy): Eukaryota > Metazoa > Chordata > Mammalia > Rodentia > Cricetidae > Arvicola > Arvicola amphibius. The sequence continues at coordinate 122,950,581 of NC_052053.1, forward strand.
TCCTTTCTTCTGTTGTTAGATGACCTGTAATGACCTCTATAGTTCTGAGTCTGTGAAGGGCACATGGTTCCTACTAACAGTATAATGGTAGAACTCTGGTCTCAGAAACCCACCAAACTGCTATTTATCAGTGGTATAACCCCTAGCAAGTTAACTGACCTCATCTTTCATTTTCCTTGTCTATAACACAAGTATAATAAAAACAGCACTTTTCTTAGCAGTTTAACTGAGGATTAAAGGACTCAGACGGTACGAATTTGCTGATAAGTACCTGCTTATCATAGTGGTCTGCACAGAACATCAGGATGGGGAACAATAACAAATCACCTAAGAGGCCTTCATCCTATATGCACTTGTCACCTCGAGTTTTGCATTCATTTGTATTCCGACCTTTCTTATGCTTGGGCCACCTTTCAGATGGACACTGAGTGTAATGAGGTATTTTCTAAGACGACAGGTCATAAACTCACGTCTTTTTTTGAGGGCCTCTTAGTCTAGGAGTAAAAGTCAGTTGCAACTGCACTGTATATCACTGCCATCTATACAGATTTGGTTCCTTTTTTTTCTTTTCTCTTTATTTTATGGTTTCTCTGTAGCTTTGGAGACTGTCGGGAACTCACTCTACACCAGGCTGGCCTCAAACTCACTAGTGCTGGGACTAAGGCTGTGTACCACCACTGTCCAACCATCTTTACAGATTCTTCAACACAAGAATCTTTTTAAGTTTATTGCGTATAATTTTCATAACAGCAGCTGCACATTTTCTGGTGTTTCAGTTTCCACATGAGTGAATTTAAAAATTGTTTTTGCTAGTTTCCATAACCATATTTTAACAATTACTAAAAGAGTCACACTGGTCTCAATATTCTGTTCTCATTTCTTCAGGTCTAAAGTCCTCACCTCACCGCCAAGTCTACAGCAGACTGACTAAAGCAAGCTCTGACAATGCCGATCTGCACTGACTCCTGGAAAACCACCTCGCTAGCTGTCGCTGCTGAAATACGGTGCTAGCGTTCTGATCACCTCCGTGAGCGCCCAGCTGATAGATAGTTTAGCTAACTATCTGTTGTTTATTCTGCCAACAATTGTTTTTGATTTACTTGTTGGGCCCAGAGGAATTTAGAGCCATCTGAAATACTCAGAAGTTTTACTATTTCTCGCCTAACTGAATTTCCTTAAACTGCACTGCTTCTCCTTACAGCATGTAAACAGAGACTGCTTGTTCATTTCCTGACTGCGCAGATCCGAATAATTACACAGAAACTATACTAATTATAATACTGTTTGGCTCATAACTCAGGCATATTTCTAGCTAGCTCTTACATCTTAAGTTAACCCATTCTATTAATCCATGTATCACCAGGAGGCTGTGACCTACTGGTAAGGCTCTGGCATCTGCCTGACCCCGCTTTCTTTCTCCCTGCATTCAGTTTAGTTTTCCTGCCTACCTCTATTCTGCCCTGCCATAGGCCAAAGCAGCTTCTTTATTAGCCAATGGTACAGAGGGGCATCCCACCGCAACTTTATCCCACCTAAGGTCACTGGTTCTTTTTCACTATAAAAATGTGTTCTTTAGGATGTCTTAACATTAAAACACGTATGATTTAGTATATATTTAATTCAGAGGCGACCTAGTCAGAACAGTTGTAGTAGCCAAGAAAACCCAATTCTGTGTATCTGTGACAGTGGCTGAAAGATGCCACTGGGACTATGGACTTTCTCGCACATGCTCAGTAGTAATTAGGAACCCAACTGAGTCAATCTGGATTTATCACCTTTCAGTCCGTTTGATACATCCAAGAATTTACATAATTAATTGTTACTTACAGGGTTTGACTTCATCTCCATGAGATTGTCTAAAATTCGCGTAACAGGTAGATTCTGTGGAAGACATGAGTGTTTTGTTAGATGCTGGAATAACAACTTCATCACTCTAGTTTTTTGGAATAATTTGTTTTGCCCACGTGGCTATTTGTCTGAGGGTGTTAGATCTCATGAAACAGGAATTAGACAGCTGTGAGATGCCATGTGGGTGCTGGGAATTGAACCCCGGGTCCTCCGGAAAAGCAGTCAGTGCTCTTAACGGCTGAGTCATCTCTCCAACCTCAGTCACTCTATAGTTAAACTTAGGATGTGTTGAACGGAAAGGTCAGCATGTTTATGTACATAATTAAGATGTCACAGGTGTAAATAACCTAAGTATCCAAAGTTCTCACTGAAAAATACAATTCTGTATGAGAGCCCTTTAGTCTCCTGACGGCCATACATGCTGTGGCCTGCTCATGCCAATACTCAAACACGTACAAAATACTACAGTAGATACACAGGCTCCAGGGCAGGAAAACGTATTTTCTAAAGCTGAAGGCTGCCCTTTCCCCTTCTCCCTCCACACCTTGCTCTCACCCTTCTGAATACGAATGCACAGCTAGAGTTCTGCAGTATGGAGAAATATGGAAAATGCACGTAACAAGTCAGGAGTTTCCTTTTAAGTCTGAAAATACTAGAAATTTGGGCACTTAAGCTGAATTTTATGATGAATGTTCTTGTACATAAGAGATTTTCAGGGAGGGTACAATTAAATCTCACTCTGTATGTGCTAGCCATGCTACAAATGATGATACATTTGCCAACAAGTATGTTATACATTAAGAAAAATGTCTTCCTAGCAGAAGTGTTTAAGAGCTCACAAATAATTGTCATGTTTTCCCATGGTCTCTATATCTGGTGAAAAGATCAACGACTACTGCTTCGTCATCCTGTCAGTATTTACAGACGGCCATGGACTAAGGGACGCCTTCAGCTGTAGAGAACAGGAAGGAAACACATCTTCATAGACAGAAGGCACAATGCTTATGAAAACAATGGCGATGTCACCAATGTCACTCCTGAGCTGTTCTCTGTGTAAACGAAAGCTCGAGTTAATAATTTACTAAAGCAGGTGGGTGTCTTGGCTCATGCCTGCAATCCCAGCACACTGTAGGCTAAGAAAGGAGGACTCTTATGATAGTGCCCAGCCTGGGGTCCCGGGACTATCCCTGTCTCAGTAACCAAAGGGGAAATTTATTACACGCTGAGTCTCTTCACACAGAACTATGCTCTGGTTTCCTCTCTGTTGCAGGGATAAACACTCTGGCCAAAAGCAACCCGGCAAAGAGGGTTTATGTGGCCTACACTTCCAGGTCATAATTCAAGAGGAGAGCAGAACCCACGGAGAAGGCTGCTTGCTGGCTATCACACAGCCCAAGACCACCTCCCCTGAGACGGATGGTACAGTAACCCACAGTGAGCCTGGCCCTCCCACATGATCAGGATAGTTTCTCATAGACGAGGCCACAGACCAGTCTGACCTGGACAGTTCTCAACTGAGACTCCCTAAGACTCCAGGCTGTGCTAACCGACAGCTGAAGCAAAGCTGGGACAAACTTTTACTGAAGGAAAAACTGGACTGGCTGGGTGGTGCACACCTTTAATTCCAGCACTCAGGAGACAGAGGCAGGAAGATCTCTGAGTTCTAGGCAAAACTGGATAGCTGGATAGCTGGATTGTAGCCACCTGGACCACGGCAAGTAGAACACACCAGTCTTCTGTGCACAGAGCAGCTGTCAGAGTTTGTAAACTTCACTGAATAAAGCACAGATAAAATTAATTAAATGAAAAATGTTCTAAGCATATTTCTCTTTATTCTCAGACATTGCTGTTTAGAAATAAAATGTAAATCACTATTTTTTTCTTTTGTTTTTGAGGCAGGGTTTCACTATGTAGCCCTGGCCGGCCTAGGACTTGCTACATATGGAAATTTCCTGGGTGGCCTGGGAAGTACAGAGATCCACTTGCTTCTGCCTACCAGTGCTAGGATTAGAGGCCTGGACTAGCATGTCTGGAAGAAAACACAACTGTGTTAGTTGGCAACTGATTTTTTTTAATTACCATAAGGTTAAGATATAGACTTGAAAGGCAGAGTTCCATTCATATAACAAATTATAACTTTTGGGTTATTTCTAAAATCTGGTTCTAAATGAAGCAGAAACTTATCAAAAAATAGATATACAGTGGGAAATCTATTCCCTAAGACTGGTTTTATGATTTTAGTTGCTGGAAAGGTTTAGATAAAAACCCATGTTAACCTCTCTAATGATGTAATTTCCTTAAAAAAATAAGAAAAAAATATTCATAAAAATCAAACCTCAGATATTAATATTGCATAGCCACAGGAGGGCAGGTTTTCCAAGTCTCCTAGAATTAGTTCTCTGACATGGGTGACTGCTCCATGGTAGCCATTTCTAACTTTGTATTTTTGGGTGTGGGAAGATGCTCTGGTGACCATGATGGGAGCAGGATTGGAGACAGGGTCGCTGCTGTTCAGTTAGGGTGCTGGAAAGTGACAGTTCCTATGTGGAGTTCAGACAAAGAGTAAAGACGGAACATATGCAGATGCTCCAAATTTATAGAGGCTAGGGAATAAATATCAATGTTCTAGAAGCAAATTACAGACTAGTTCCAATGCTCTTATCATGAATGAGGAAGCCATAAAACGATGTGATTTTCCTTCTCAATCACTGTGTATTCATAGCAATAAAAATTAACAAACTAGGATTATATGGGTCCACATCTATCTCCATCCACACACACTCAATTTCACCAGAGAGCTGCAAACTCGTACAAGTCTGCTTACATCCGTTCCCTATGACCCGAACGTGTTGAGACAAGCCCTTACCATAAAGCCACTGCTAGACAGACTACCCATATTATACTCTGTGTCCCAAATGCCACTGTGTTTAAAAGGAAGCCTATCAACATCTTATCTCCACTCCTGCTCACTTTACTAAAGCACGCTAGACATTTAAACTGTACAATGTAGTGTTATGATATCCACTTATACTGTGAAATGGTTATTATACAATATTCAGAGTTCAAATTTTCAGTTGCATAAAATTGAGTTTTCTTACTTAAATAATAAATCCTGAACAGAGATCACACGCTGCAACCAGCTTTGTCTTTCCAGCTTTAGCTGGTACATTTCCATTGCTTGTAAATTCATTTCCTGCAAATTCATTTTTTAAAGATGTGTCAGTGGTGATTTCTAAATTCTGCAACTTTGTGTTTATATTATCACTACATTCTTGTGTAATTATTCTCACAAAAATACATTCAAGTCTGTAAATTTTATTCCACTGTCTATTGTGAGGGTTGATATTTAGAATGTATAAACTCATGCTGCCCAGAAAACAAAATACAAAAAGCTCTTATTAGTGACCTAGTAAACATAACACTGCTAATTCTATTAATTTTTTTAACTTATTGGTCAATTTAATTCTTGTCTAATTTATTTATAGTTTACAATGTTTATTCTGATAAAAATAATTCCAAACAATCGTTTTAGTGCCGATGGAAAGGCTCAAGCAGGTAAAGGTGCTTAGTGACTCCAGTTCCATTCTTGGAAAGCCAGAGCAATCCTTATAGATGTAAGCAGCACAGTTACAGTATCCTAAGCCCCTATCTCTGCAGTCTCTTTTGATACCTCTTACTTCTGAATCCTCCTAGACCCCCACAGTGCAAGTGCCCCTAGACACTTGGGTATCAGGACAGTGCAGGGTCACAATGGGCTTCCATGAGTTTAACATACATTTCTAGACAGACAGACTTTGCTGGAGAATAATTTGGCAATATTTATTAGGAGTAACTAAAATGTCCACACCCTTTGATTTGTAAGTAAATTCTTAATTCTAGGAATTTACAGTGTGGATGGGAGTAATCAGAGATGAATACTAATCCAGCAAACACTGACACCTAAAGCCATATATTCCAGGGCAGAAATGCTTTCCGAGAAGGGTACTCACCTGCTGCTTCAGTACCAGGTTCTTCACGCCTTCCATCACAAACTGTGACCCTGTATTCATGACTCGCGATAAGAGACTAGTAGGGTGAAAGACAAAGAAGACACACTGAGTATCAGCCGCTGTGCAGTTTGCTCCTCAAACAGTGGTGGCCGATTACTGACCACGGCTGCTCACTGTACCACACCTTATCCATAAACAACACTGTGGGTATTCCGCTTCTACGATTATCACTGCTGCAGTTTTACTTTAATAAAATGGTGTTTTATATAAACAATATAAACATCTTCATTGCTTAGCCTTATTCATAGATTTTGGTAAATTATAATTTGAGAATCTTCCACCTTTCTGATTGTTTTAATGCAAAAACAATCAGATGAAAAACAGTAATTCAAGCTTTGCTTCTGGTGTTCACTCACACAACACTACACTGCCTGTCAATATTACAAACAGGTCAAGTGCTGCTGGGCTCTATCACAGCAGCTGGATCCGATTCTGTCACGTGGACAGAAAACCGACCATGTAAAAATGGTAAGCACAATAAATGGTGAACTCTGAGCAAACACAAACAATGCTCACAATTATTTGCCACACTAGTTAGCAGTTCTGCTTTGCAGTCTCATATGAGGATCAAAGGATGCTTTGTAAGAAGAATTCTACACTGTATAAGAAAACTAGGAACAGTTTTCAGTTTAGCCAAGATTTTCTTAAAGCACATTATTTCTTAAATAATATTTTATTAATATCCTCAAATACAAAATATGCAAGGAACCTTAGGCTCTATGTATTTTATATGATTTAAAGACACGATGCTGGCAAATTATTTTTTAAAATCATAGGAATTATTTTCCTTTCTCTTATCCTGCCCCTTTTCCCCTGTGTTACTAAGAGGAACAGGATGAAAATCCTCCATTAACAGAAATAAGAGAAGTGACCAGGATGGGACGCATGGCTCTAAGGACGTCCTTCCTGCAGGCACCTCCGTGAGTGGGGCCTCCGTGAGTGGGGCGGCAGGGTTCAGAATCCCCGTAGAGCGACCCAGAGGGGGGCTGAAACCACTGAAACTAAATTCTTTCCTCCAGGCTTCATACCTTACTCCAGATTCAAAAATAAATTAGAAATTTGAAATATGTGTGATATAGAAAAGAGTAGCCACAATTGCCTTGTTCAGCAAATTGGAAAACCACACAAATGCTACAGGGGTCTCTAGGACAGTGGTTCTCAACCTTCCTAATGCTGTAACCCTTTAATACAGTTCCTCATGTTGTGGTTACCCCCATCACAAAATTATTCTGTTGCTACTTTCTAACTGTAATTTTGATAGTTATGGTTTGTAATGTAATTATATGATATGCAGGCTATATATGGGACCCTTGTGAAAGGGTCATTTGACCCCCAAAGGGGTTGTGACCCACGGGTTGAGAGCTGCCCTAGGGTGAGGAGTGATTCCCCAGCTTTAAAAATCTATGTTATGGCTATCAACAGCAATACAAAATAGTTTGAGCTTCACTCGCAGTTTCTAAAACCGAAAGGTGTGACAGAAGCATATGAGACCAACGGCTCATACCATGTGAAAGACATCCCCTTACATGTTAAAGAGAAGATGAAAACTACTCACGCAAGTCTTAAGGAAATTTTTTGGAAGGTGGCAGATACTGTGATTTTAAGACATTAATGTTTGGAGTACAAAGAACCAACATCATCAGCATACTTACCCCATTGGTTTAGTGGTAGTGCTACCATAGCTGGCTGGAGTTGAGGCCATCTTGGCAAAAGCCCTATGAAATAAGGAGGTTTACACTTACAAGTGGACAGAGTTATCATTCAGCATCTTGGCATTAAAAGATTTACTGGCTAACTTCTAAGATGTGCAGATTTTTTTTTTAAAAAAATTATTTTTCAACTAGTTATATTACAGCCATCATTCAAACAGTGAGATTCCCTAAAACATGCCAGTGCAGGGCTGGGGGCAGCTCAGCAGCAGAACACCACAGCAGGTGCCAGGCTCAGGGTCCCAGCAGCAGCACTGCAGGAACAAACAGGAGCCAGAAGCGAAGCCTCTTCCTATGTGAGTATTACCAAGAGAACCCAGGCAGGAGAAAGACCTGCAGCAGCTAAGCTCAGCTCACTGCTCTGGCAGCACACACTCCTGCTCCCTGCAGACCCCTGCTCAGGCTGTTCTTTGGGGAGTTCAGGAGAAGAAATGCCACATTTCCTCTAGGGACTCAGCTCACAGCCCACCCCATCAGTCACTACATAGAGATGTGCTCTCTCCAGTTACATTACAAACCACGCAGTTTTACCTGTAACTGCACATGGTTATTGTTTCAACTTTTTCTAAAAAGTTTAGAATCTCTCTTAAGTATGATTGGGGAAACTAAAAATTGGAGGAAAAGATAGCACTTAGGTGTATTTTAAAAATATACCTCCCTCCAAGAATGTTTTCACATTTCTCTACACAATTTGCAAATACCGGAAGTTCCCCGAAGACTCTCAGCACTGAGGTAAGCAGCTGCAAGATGCTGATGTATGTTCTTCCCATTACAGATGTGCACAAAATGCAACATAGATGAGTAAATGAGAGTCAGCATCTTTTTGCAGTCCTGGTTCACTGCACACTATTAGCACACCACACACATTACATCATCCATATCTTTTTCATGGCTCTTAGCTACTTCATATGCTGTGCACAAGGGGGTGGGCAGAGACCCACAGGATGTTTTAAGAGTGAAAAAAAAAAGAAGGAATCACTAACAACGTAGTAGCTAAAATGCTAAAAATGTTCACCTTCTGTCCTGACAAAGTCTAACAGTAACAAGACAGAAATCCCAAAGTAAATGCAAAGCTTTCAGTTTTGGTCACAAATGGGGCCATAAACAAAGCTATAAATAGAAAACATCAGGGGGCTTTCTCTACTAGAGCCTAACCAGGAGGAGGCTGAAACACCAGCTTCAGGGGCCCTCTAGGTGACGGACTGCTGGAGCAAGCAGGATGAAATGTGACTCAGCTGCAACGCTGACTCAGCAAAAAGTGCGGCTGTACAAACATCACCTACTCTCTGGACAGTGACATTACGTAGCCCAGGCTGGCCACGTCCCTGACATCTGCCTCTGTCTCCTGAGTGCTGGAACTATAGGCTGTACCATGATTTCTGGAACAAATACAATTTTCCTTTTCTTTAAAAAAAATATTACTGTTTCATGTGCATGTACGCTATGGTGAATGCATGGAATTAAATAAAAGACAACTTGGCAGAGTCAGGTCTCCCTTTCTCCCTTTAAGAGGGTTTCGGGGGGTGGGGGGCTAGAGAGATGGCTCAGTGGTTAAGAGCATTGCCTGCTCTTCCAAAGGTTCTGAGTTCAATTCCCAGCAACCACATGGTGGCTCACAACCATCTGTAATGAGGTCTGGTGCCCTCTTCTGGCCTGCAGACATACACACAGACAGAATATTGTATACAGACTCTCTTTTCCATCTTCCTCTCGGAGAGGCAGCTTCGCTTCTGCCTCTCTCCCCACTTATCTGCTTTCCCCCCTCTCCTCTCTCTCCTTTAATAAAGCTTTATGTCTAAAAAAAAAAAAAGAATATTGTATACATAATAAATAAACAAAACAAATAATTATATATATATATATAAATATAAATAAAGAGGGTTTCGGGAACTGAACTCAGGTCACCAGGTTCACATAAAGTGCCTGTACCTGCTGAGCCATCTTGCTGACTCAGTTTTTCCTCTTTATATCTTTCTCAATTTCCTAAAATTTTATTTGTTTACAACTGGAAAGTAAACAAATGTTACAAATTAGAGATTAAACATATTTTAACTGCATGAAACAATTGTCCTTCCCACAATAATTCCAAACACTGTGTAGTAAACTTCACATTTAACAAAACAAGAACAATGACACACTGCCCCACAGTCAACTATTTTCATCTATTTTTCGCTTTTTCTCTTGCAAGCATATGGTTAAATAGAAGAAAAGTTCAAAATGTCACTGAAAGCATGGATAATAAAGGGCACTCCACAGCCCCTTCTAGAGAAAAACCACTGTTAAGAATCTTGGTGTGTTTCTTTTGCTATGCGCAATGGAGACTATTAATCTATTTTCTGAAAAGTGATGCAAAAAACATTTTGAAGGCAATGCTTGTTGTAGAGATTTGAAAAGCAGCCAAGGAAAACAGATGCACGTGGAGCTACAGGCTGGTGCGTGCATTTCAGTTACACGACCAAAGGTATGCATGTGTGAACACATACAGGTGGGTCACACTGTACAAATGTCAACCTAATTTTGGCTCACCCAGAAGTTTTCTCTGCTAAGCAAAGCTAGCCATTGGCTAATATCTTATCACTCAGTTTGACTGTCTGAATCATTCAGTATCGTTAACACCATTCTTTCATTTGAGTATTAACTGTTCCTTTTTACATCTAATATGTAAATTCAATGACAGTGCAGGTCCTCCCATCAAGCTCCCAATTAAGAAACAGCATCCTTTGGCATTCATGAGGTTTGGTTCCAGGATCCTCAAAATGGTTCCAATCATAAATCTTCTATCATGATTTTCAGTTATCCAGTTGGATTCTATCTTATAAAAATGCTACAATTGTAGGAAGGATGGACAGATAGGCCAGGTCTTGCTATGTAAATAACCCAAGCTGCTATTGACCTTGTGATGAATCACCCTCTTGACCTCTCAGATGCTGGGATTAATCTGCGTGAACCACGCCAGCCTAAAGTACCAAGTTCACTGCTGGACACTTAGGTTGGTTTTCACTGCTAAAATTTTATGATTCCAATAACTTCTTTGGATAAATCCTTAAAAGTGGTAGGGGGTCAAAACCTTTTACAACATTCTGGAAAATCATCAAAATTTATATTCCTACTAGAAGATTATAAATGCACCAATTAATTTTTCCATTTCCTTGGCACAATTTTTTAAATTTGGTATTGTCCTGGTTGCTAGTTAGTAGTTTTGAAACATTGGATCAAAAAGATTTCAGTCTCTGACTCAATCAGTAAAGAAAATACAGAGCTTGTCCCAGGATAAAAGGTGTCTCTATTTTATGTGGCTGTAAGCTGTGCACATGGCCAAGACAAGGAAATGCATGCACGAGACATAAGAACTCACGACATTGCTCAGCCTTATTACCGGTGTTCCTACTTTCTTGGGAACAAAATTTGAATTATGACCTTAAGTAATAGGAAAGGAAAAGGAGCCACAACTTACTTCCACTGTTTGATATACTGTAAAGGGCTAAGGTTGCATCCTGCATCTGTTAAGGCCTTTTTATACTGTTCCAAATCAGCCTGCAACAAGAAAAGAACTCTGTGATAAACACCACACTTCCACAGAAAAGTGCGTCTGCTGTTACTTGATTAATCAATTTGTAATAGAAAGGCTTGAGTCTCGATGCCAGGCACCCACGCCAGGTAGAGCTGACTACCCCAGTGAGGGTCTGGACACAAGTCACGGAGGGAAGGCGGCCCCTAAGTGTGACACTCCCTCACGCCGCAGGAGCTCACCACCTTTCTTCTCTACTGCTAAAGTGGACTTCCTCTCTTCAGAACAGCTCTAAGGAAGTGATTCAATTTGGCCAAAAATATTTCAAATCAGAAATATCGAGAGCGACACAGCCTGAGAGGGCCTGGCCTCAGGCTTCTCTTCTCATTTTCGCTGTAGGACTCAGAGTCATGGCTGAAGAACTGTTGTCCTCTCATTTTAAAATTGTTTCTTCCTCCTGTTCTCTTTATCCCCTGATGAGCAAGTCTAGTTGAGTTAGTGTAAGTTAACGGAGCCTAGCACCATGGTGACTGCTACAGAAAGGAAGTGGGGACTGCATGTGTTCTTGTGTCTGAGTGTGGGGCGCAGAGACTGAAGTCAGCTGCTTCCTCAGTCACTCCCTGCCTCCTTCTTTGAGACAGGGTCTCTCACTGAACTGTGAGGCATGGAGTCAGCCTGACTGGTGGCCAGCAGGCCCCAGGGATCCTCCTGTTTTCCCATCCCCAGTGCGGGGACTGCAGGCGCACACCTGGCTTCTTTTAAAACATGGATGCTAGGATCAGATTCAGGGCCTCACGCCTGCATGATAAGCAAGCACACGACGGACCACGCCATTTCCCAGGCCTGCCAAAGGAAAACTTTTAAGCTCACTATCCACCAGAGATCTTACTTTCTTTGCTTTTCCAGGACAATTAAGCTGATTTAGGTAATCATGATTTAAGCCTCTTAATGATCACTAGAGTTATGAAAGTCTTTACTAAAAATCAGGTAGTCCAATTAAAGCTATATTAAGTTTTGAAAATATATTCTTAAAATATTATAAATAGGACATCAGAGTCTAAAAAACAGATAAAACTTCACTGATGTGCAAGCTCTTTCTAGAAAAGAAGAACCACACTCTTTCTACATTAGTCAGAAGAGTTAAGTGGGAAATGCAGTCTGCAGCAAAGTAGAAGGGCCCTACGTGAACACCAATTTAACATGCTAGTGATATTTTGAAGATTTGTAACTTACTTAAAATAATAACGAACTGGTACTAAGAATTATCTCTCAATGGTATCTTAAAACAATAACAACAGACTGGTACTAAGAATTCTCTCTCTGCTATCTTGGAGGTTCTTATGCTTGCAGTTCATAGAACAGGGCACGCTCCGTAACAGTCACTAGTTTAAATCAATCTAAATGTATAAAATTATAAGAAGCCAACCTTCAGAAAAGCCCAGCAAACTGGACTAATTAGTTTAGAACAGTTATTTTTCAGAAGAATTTTGAGCATTTAAAAGTGGTCAGGTACTTCCCAAGTGGCGACAAAAATATTGATATAAAATTCTGCAGTAAACAGAATTTGCCTTAATAATTTTTTAAAAATAAATGATCCTTTATTTCTATTTTGAAACTAACTGGTAACTGCAAATGAGCACCCCTTCCTCTCAACAGTGTCAAAGGACATACCTCAGAAGGTGCTTGTTGCGTGCTTATATAATAGATAAGAAACAGCCTCATTTTGTCTTCCGGAGTTCCTGCTACATGGGAAGAGGAATGAAAAACGACTTATAATTGTGATTATTGTGCATTATAATTAAAACTTAGAAGAACTTTAAAAGTCGAGGCATGTAGAAATACAACAGAACAAAATGTGTTTCTTATTCAGCTGAGATGAAGCAGGAAGTACTAAGACCTCAAGCATGTGAGACTGAACAGGGGAAAGACGGGGTTAGAGGAGTCACTACAGAAGCACCTCCTTGGTCTCCCAACTGCCTGAGGCTAAGATTATCCTCAGGAACAAACTACAAAAGCAAAGAAGGGATACAGACAGGGTAAGCGTGCAATTATAAACATCATCTTTTTAGATGACAAGGAAGGCTTGCACGTTACCTCAGGATACCTGGGAAGTAGGGCTGTCTGAGTCAGAGGCATTACCGCCCTAGGTGTGTGGTTAATGAGATCCGCTGGTTAAATGAAATCATCTAGCTGAGCCCAAAATCTTATTTTCTAAACCTGTGCTCTCCAAGATTTATTTTACTACAATGTTCATGAAAACCACACTTTTATATTAAAATATGAAATGGAATATATTTACAAGATAATAGGCCAGGCGGCGGTGGCGCACGCCTTTAATCCCAGCACTCGGGAGGCAGAGGCAGGCGGATCTCTGTGAGTTCGAGACCAGCCTGGTCTACAAGAGCTAGTTCCAGGACAGGCTCCAAAGCTACAGAGAAACCCTGTCTCGAAAAAAACAAAACAAAACAAAACAAAAAAAAACACACAAAGATAATAGTAGAACTAGATTTAACTGTGACAGCTGATGAAGCATAGAGCTTCCTAGGATTTAGAATCCAGACACTCTTCAGTTTATCTTTAGTTCCTGGATGTGAGTGCTCAGCGGCAGATTTAGTCAAGTTCTTAGGTTTATACCATTCTGGTATATTTCATTACTGACAGCGCTAAATAAGATTACCTACCAAGGAATTTACTATGGTTCTTTATTGTAAAATCCCTACTTCTCCCTTTATAACTAACAAGTATCTTAGGGACGTACTATGGTTTGAACATGAAATGTCCCAAGCAAGCACGTGTACTAGGGCACCAGTTGCCAGCTGACAGGCCTTTGAGAGCGACTTGACCCAAAGACTCACAAAACGTGGCACCATTGGGAAATGATGAGAGGCAGGAGGTGGGTCTAACTGGAGGAGGCAGGTCACTGGGATATGCTGCCTAGAGACACACTGCTCTTTTAGCTTGGTGGCCATCGAGTGAGCTGTTCTGCTCTACCACCAGTGACTTGCCATGATGCTCAGTGTCACCTCAGGTCCAGAGCAATGGAACGAGACAACTGTGAACCAGACCTCTGAAACCTTTCCTCTTAAACTGATTCAGGCATCCGTCAAAGTGACAAAGTCTCATTAATAGACACAGTGCTCTAAAACTACATAAAGATCCTATAAAATTTCAATTATGTCACCTATTTTTTTTTCTATATGGAATCATGGCTTTCTTTTTATCCTGTGAGCTCTGACCCATGAGTTATTATTATCTTTATACTTGGATGATCAAATGGTCATGATTTGGAGTCTCTTCAAGCTGATGTCTAGGTCCTTTTGACACGTTTCTTTTTGTTGTTGCTGTTATTTGTTTCCTGGCACAACGAATGTTCTACTCCTTTTTTCTATTTCCCCTACTCTATCCAGCAAGTCAGCTCCTCTGAGCTCGGTCCCAGTGGAAATGTTATTTGTTAGCCAGAATCTAATGGGTGTGCAACTGCTCCCAGCCCCTCCTGACTGGCAAGGCCCAGGATCCCCCTGTCTCTTCCTCCAGCACTAGGAGGATAGGATATGCTGAGTCTGAGCTGCTCAGACCGTCGGCTGGGATGGCGAGCACTCCAGCCTGCGAGCCGTCTCCTCAGTGCAGTTTGTGAAGCCCGCCACTCTGTTTATAAAGCCTATTAACTCAGTTTTAGTTACTTTTCCCCATGATGTTCTCTGGGACCACCCAAAATGAAGTAGAAAACATCCCCTGAAGATGTTGCTTTCAATTTCATTCATCCAAATCTTCCTGGAAAGAGTAGAGACTGACAGCTGTCTATATCACATTAAAGACTTAAGTACAAAGTATTTACAAATACTACCAAAGAAAAACTAAATTAGAAATAATTTTTTCATTTTAAGAACTGCTATGTTGGAAATTTTCAGCAGAAAAACAGCTCATTTAATTACCTTGTAATTATAACTGACTGACATAGTAATCCTACCTGAATTTTGTCTGGGCTGAAATGCTAGATTCATCCCTAGCTCAAATTTATGACACATACCATCAGGGTCAGATATGACGTCTAGGAGGGATTTATCCAGAGTAGTCTTGCTCATTATTTTTTCTTCATATTCAAAATATACATCCAGTTTTCTTGCCTGTTTCAAAATAAACATTAGGTAAAAATATAGTGAGTAATAAAAATATAGTTAAGAGTCTTCTGTTAACAAATTTCTATTTTTTATGATGAAATTTATAAGCAAATGTTTATTTAAACATAGCTTAGTTTCATATTTTTGGCTGTGAGTTTACTTTTGTAGCATTGGGATCCACACATTCAACCTAACCGGACAGAAGACTTGGATATCGATCCACACATCTTCAAACACTTATCTTTGATAAAGAAGCAAAAAATATCAAATGGAAAAAAAAGCATATTTAAAAAGTGGCGCTGCCATAACTGGATATCAACATGTAGAAGAATGACAATAGACCCATTTCTATCACCATGTACAAAACTCAAGTCCAAATGTATCAAAGACCTCAACATAAAGCCAGCCACACTGAACCTTATTAGATGAGAAAGTGGGAAGTACACTTGAATGCATTGGCACAGGGAACCACTTCCTAAATAGAACCCCAGCAGCACAGACACTGAGAGAAACAATTAATAAATGGGACCTCCTGGAACTGGAAAGCTTCTGTAAAGCAAAGGACATGGTCAATAAGACAAAATGGCAGCCTACAGAATGGGAAAAGATCTTTACTAACCCCACATCAGACAGAGGTCTGATCTCCAAAATACACAAAAAACTCAAGAAATTGGTCACCAAAAGATCACATAATCCAATAAAAAAAAGAGTACAGACCTAAACAGAGAACTCTCAACAGAGGAATCTAAAATGGCTGAAAGACACTTAAGGAAATGTCCAGCATCCTTAGTCATCAGAGAAATGCAAATCAAAACAACTCTGAGATTCCATCTTACACCTGTAAGAATGGCCAAGATCAAAAACACTGATGACAACTTATGCTGGAGAGGTTGTGGGGTAAAGGGAACACTTCTGCATTGCTGGTGGGAATGGTACAACCCCTTTGGATGTCAGTATGGCAATTTCTTAGAAAATTAGGAAACAACCTTCCTCAAGACCCAGCAATACTACTTTTGGGTATATACCCAAAGGATGCTCAATCATATCACAAGGACATGTGCTCAACTATGTTCACAGCATTGTTTGTCATAGCCAGAACCTGGAAACAACCTAAATGGCCTTCAACCGAAGAATGGATAAGGAAAATGTGGTACATTTACACAATGGAGTACTGCACAGCAGAAAAAAAAAATGATATCTTGAAATTTGCAGGCAAATGGATGGATGTAGAAAACATTTTGAGTGAGGTAACCCAGACCCAGAAAGGCAATTATCACATGTACTCACCCATAAGTGGTTTTTAAACATAAAGGAAAGAAAACCAGCCTACAAATCACAATCCCAGAGACCTAGGCAACAATGAGGACCCTAAGAGAGACATACATGGATCTAATCTACATAGGAAGTAGAAAAAGACAAGATCTCCTGAGTAAATTGTGAGCATGGGGACCATAAGAGAGGGTAAAGGGGAGGTGGGAGGAAGGGAGGGAAGCAGAGAAAAATGTATAGGTTAATAAAATCAATTTAAAAAATAGAAAAAAAAGAGAGACTCTAGAAACTACAGGGAAACCCTGTCTCGAAAAACAAAAACAAAAACAAAACAAAAAAAAAACAACAAAAAAAGAGAGAGCAGGCCATTAATTTTACAGCTCTGTATTTTAAACCTCTGCAGTAATGGTTTTCTTCATTAACACACATGGCTCTCCTACTTCCTGATTGCTGATCAACCAGTTTACCTGCATGCAAGTCTTTTAAATATAAAAGCATGCTAGTTTTTGAGTGACAAATTAGCTTCTAGTCTAAGATGCCCTTTGTATAGAATCAACAACCCTACACAAAGCACTTTCCTAAAAGCATAGGGTCATTCAGGTAGAATTGTTTACGTCAGGAGTGATGGCATAGTAAGCTATCTTACACAGACACCCTTCACTGGCATAAATGCATCCAAATCAAAGCGTGAAAGACAATCACAAGGATGGTCACATGCAAAGTGTACTTTACATGGCACCATTTTCTTATACAGTTTTCTACTTCGAGCTTATTTTCAGAATCTCCACCTTTCCCTCAACACACTTGCCATTTGAAACATACATCACACGATTCCATCATAATGAAATCCTTACCTTTTGGACTTCCTATTCTATCACTGTCTCCTCAGTAAAGCCCTGCAGACTCCAGGTCCTGAAACATGGCCATTACTTTACAGCTATTACTCCTGCTACCTAGAATGGCAGTCTCTGAGATCTCCACTAACTGGCTGCTTCTAGTGATTCAGAACTCCACTCAAATGGCATCCATCAAGGCTGACTTACTTCCTTAACCACTTAACCTCAGACCTGGCCTGCCAGTTGCTCTTTGTTGCCTCTTATTCGTCTTCTTTGCTTTTCTAAGATCACTTCCTGACATCTTTTTTCCATGATATTTACTTTATTTTCATTGTAATATAAACTCTATAAGAAGGAAGAAATTGTTATATTTACTAGAGCATTTTTAGAGCATGACCAAAGATATAGTCACATCCAATAAACATGACTGAATAAGTAATCTTTTTTAACTAAAATGTTCTAAAACCAGAAGTTCTAGCCTAGCCTACTATTAAAGAGTATATTCATAAAGTCATGTGGTGGAAGAATACATCTGTGAAGAGATATACAATCAAATCAAATTTCCTATAGGTACAATTAGCTATTTGGGGTCATGCAACCTAGTTTAGTAGCAGGAGTAGAGCTTGGCATTTTACTGATCTTATAGCTAAGAGAAGTCAGAAAATAATAAACATTAATAAACTTTTGATAATGAAACAAAA
This sequence comes from Arvicola amphibius, assembly GCF_903992535.2. Taxonomy (NCBI): domain Eukaryota; kingdom Metazoa; phylum Chordata; class Mammalia; order Rodentia; family Cricetidae; genus Arvicola; species Arvicola amphibius. Next base: position 122,968,619 of record NC_052053.1, read on the forward strand.
TTGTTACTAAAGAAAAACATGGGAACAGTATTAAGCCTCAAAATATTCACAGAACTATAAACAAACGTCACACTACCTAGATTTTTTTAATACTTATTTTTATTTTATGTGCATGAGTGTTTTGCCTGTATGTATCTCTGTGTACAACTTGTGTGCCCTCAGAAGCCAGGAGAGGGCATCAGATCCCCAGGATCTGAAGTTACATATGGTTGTGACCTACACCATGCTGGGGGCTGGGAACCTCTGCCATAGCACCAAGTACTCTTTAAGTGAGTCACCTCTCCAGCCCTAGAATTTACTTTATAGTCAAGTGTTTGTTGAATGGACAATCGAGTTTTCATTACACAATTATACTTTATTAGATATACAGAAGAATCTATGTTGCATTAGCTTAGGAAGTTCACTTTTTACTTTCTATCTTATACTGAGCCAGGAGAAAAGAACAACTCTCCCCGGGTTCACAGTATGTTATCTCTGCAGCAGACAATGACCTCACTGAAACAAGTGGAAAAGGTTTTTGCCAGTTAACAGAGGAGCAACGTAAGGAAGTGAAGGCACTAACAAACACTGACTTCGCAATTACATTTTATATCTATAAAAATGTGAAAAACACTGAGTACCAATAATATCAAAGTGTCAGCTGAAAAGAAATTATACAGGCTCAATTCCATACTGCACAATATCCATTATCTATGTATCAATTATTTCCTAGTGTTTTTTGGCTTTTTAAATGATTAACAAATAAAATGTCTAAGTCCCTTCTCAAAATAAAAACAAAACCAATCAAGATACTTTCTGCATCTTTGGTGAGCAGCACTGCACTGTTCGCCTGTAGTGCAGCGCCTGTGCTATGAGAGACAGTTCGCAAGTCTCGGGCAAGGGCCTGGAGATTTAAACACACACATACAGAAACATGGTCATCCTTGAAACAAGGGCAGCTTATATAGGGCTCTGGCCACGCCCCAGCTCTCGGGATTTTCAGCGGCAGACTCATCAGAACCCACTCCCCTGCCATCAGGGTCTCCTGCTCAGAGCAGAGGAAAACAAGCCGTTGACAGGAATTCAGGGTCTGGTGGTCTGCAGTCCCCAGCACAGCACATACTCTCATCTTTCAGTGTTTCAAATGTGTCACACGGAGTGGAAAGCAAGTCCTCAAGTCTGTCTGTTTGGCCACAGGATTTAACTGGATGTCTTGAGAACTAACAACAGCAGAATACTGAAGAACTCATCACATAAGCTCATGTGTGGTAACTATAAGAAAAGAGCTATGAAGACAATACTGATAAGCTCCAATGTATTTGTTTCAAAAGTCACTGTCTTATGAGAGAAAGCAAAGTGTTTTAAGTTAACAGACGTCTAAAGCCAAAAACTTCAGAATCAAGTTACACAAATGAGTCATGTAATTAGTGTACTTTAGTGTATTTTAAGCAGTATTATATCAAAAAGGATTGCTATGCTGGGCACTGTAGTGCATAGTCTCAGTACCTGGGAGGGGAAGTCATGGAGATCAGGAGTTTGGGCTGATATGAATTAGGATGTGATATGCCAGTAAAGATACTATGAACTTATCAGATGTCATATATAAAAGAGAATATAAAATATTTCATGTTATAAGCAGAATATATGTTGAAATAGTAATATTATGGACATTATGATTATGTACAAAATACTAAAATAAATTTTCCTTATTTTGATCTTTTAATGTGACTATTAGAAAAATCTAAAATGACACTGGCAGCTGATATTATGGTTAGAAACACTGCTTTAGACACTGACCCTCGGTCCATGATAACAAGAAGGGAAGTAACAACCAGGAACACAACAGAAAAGGATATACTAAGGCTAAGGTCAGCCGGAGTCACACTGTGAAAGCAGGCCAAACACAAAGAACCACCACCAATGCAGAATTAAAACTCTGCACTGCCGATGGCTAGATACATGGCTGTTTATTACCAGTGAGAACAGTCCATGTGGAGCTAGAATTGCAATTCCGCAGCCCAACCACTAATTAGTAAAGTGGTCTTCCTGGGTTCTGAGGTTCCCTCATTTGCAGAACACGAACACAGCCCTGCTGCTTCCTGTAATTATACCTTACAATGTTAAGAGACGCTCAATGAGATAGGAACAGATATAAGTGGATTGTGGAGGGAAAAAGTTACATTTACCTTTATGTGTTCTAAAACAGCAGTGGCAACATTTGTATGGAGATCAATAAGTCTTTTTTTTTCAAGGAGTTCTGGCAAAGAACTATAAGTTACAAAAAATCGAAAATTAACCACAAAATTTCTAAGAAAATAACGCAGACCTCAACAAAACCCCTGCCTGGTGCTCATGAGGAAACTCAGAACACAGAACCAAAGTGACAAGTTAAGATGTCCACTCAACTAGAGCCCCAGGCTTGATCCCAGACCACATGCATCACTCTAGTAACACAGGTGAACACTACCTTACAGTAGTCTGCTGCCAACTCATTACTTCTACAACTGCACATAGAATAAAATGAGATTTAACAGAAACATGCTTTTACCTATAGTTCTAAAAGTACTGAAAACCTGTTCCAACTGAATTAATAGCGGTAGCAATAGCAAAAATAACAGTGATTGATTCCACTCATCACTAATACTGTTTTCCTAGTAAAATTACCCGAGTTGGAAACTACTAACTATTCACAGAGGCAGTTTCTCTACTGTAGCTGAGAGGAACAGATATCAGCTTAAATGTGCTCAAAGCTTCACGTCTTTGGACTCCGAGGCGCAGCTGCTGTTGCCTACTGTTTCCTACTGTGGAAGTTATTCATGACTTTTATCTACCAAAGTAAAGCCCACCATGGGGAAGACTGCAAAGGGGACATATGTGCTCACCTGACAGCTGACGTGAGCTTTGCAGTGTTATCAGAGAGCATGCTGATGGCGCCCTCATCCTCTCCTTCTAGACCCTGTGAAGGGAGGAAAAGGTTCTTAGAACTGTACCATCGCCAGGCCCAAGCAGAAAAGTCAACACACCCCAAAGATAATGACAAAGATGAGCAGTAATAAACTGGGTCACCTACATGAACAGTATCCTTTCGGGGGTGTAAGCACACCCATTTTGACAGCTACAGAAAGGTTCTAGTGGCCACCAGTTTAGCAGGAGCGTGTAAAGGATCAGCTGGCACTGCCAAACAGGAAATGCCCAGACGCTGGCTGCTGAGACACAGGACTCAGGCTCACAGCTGAATTCTGTCCACAGTCGGGAAGAACGAGCAACCCTGGCGTACACAACTCTAAAAGTAGTATTACTTATATTATTTCAAATCACAACCCATGCCTTAAAACACAGTTTCTTCTTACAATTTAATTTGTTTTTGAAAAAGACTATTAAGGCTGGTTGTGGCGGCTTAGGCAGGACTGCCGTAAGTCTGAGGCTAGTCTGTGCTATGGTGTGAGGCAGTCCCTCAAAAACATCGCCCTTAGGTACGTGATGATGACTATGTCGTTATTCAGGGAATAAATGGCCTTGCTCCGGATGCGAGCGGGTCTCACCATGATGCTCTTCAGTCGCTTCACCTCGTCCTCCTGCGCTCTGTACGACTCGAGCTCTTGCTGGACTGATTCTGCGACTTCCGGGAAGGGGCTGAAACAACACCGCACTACATTAACTGTCAGACAGTAAGATTCGGGTTTGCAAGTGCATTTTGAAATACATACAAGATTATTACTTTAAAAACACACAGTTTTGAATATATTTTATATATAACATGGGTAGAAAACAGCGAACATAAATAAAACTATGTAATTTTAAGTTTGTATCAAGATCAGAAGTCTGAACAAACATAAATTTTACTTCCAGCCTTCTCATTAATGAAATCACATTTTCTCTTCAACTATATATTGTTTAAACAAAATATCTTATTATTTAATTATAGGACTGAACTCAAAGGAAGACAAGTATATTTAAGCATTAAATAAATACTGCCACTGAAATTAGCAATATCAGAGAACTACTCAAGTGTAACTTTAAAAACAGCGCCCTTAGTTCAGCGCCCTAGTGCGCTCTGGGAGAGAACACTCCTAACCTCTCCACTCTCTGATGATATGCCACCATGGAGAAGAAAACACAGACACTAATTCCAAAGTAAAGATAGTACTTAAAAATTTTAATAGTATCTCAAACTACCATAGTCAAAAAAAGACAGTAACAGCTTCCTGCTGAGAAGCCAAATCCTTGTTACAGTCACATGGCTTTCTTTACATTTTTTTTTAAGTTTTAAGTAAAAAGAAAAAAAAATCATAAACACACAAAACCCTCCAGCATGTTAAAGTACAGATATATTCTACTCTCTTTAAATACAATGGACGATGAAGCCACAAAGCACACAGATCAAGGACTGAGACACACCTATGTCTTTACAGACACACATTTAAAATACTTCCAAAATCATTAATGAAAAGCATTGTGTTATTTCTTAGAGAAATAGTTTCTTTGTTTAGAACTTCTCTAGACACAATGGCACTAGGTAATTTTTACAGCATTTCCTGACCCATACGGTACTTGGACAGGACATAATAATGGGATGTCCACACTGGTACACACCAAGAGGCGAATCGCTGTAATCTTGCCACTCCTTGTTTCTTATGACTGAATAAATCTCTGAACTTCAGACACTGGCTCGGCCTCCCCATGTATATAGGATGGGGTTAGTACAAGGGACAACATGAACAAAAAGGGAAAATACGGCCCCAGAGTTTTTCTATCACACAGTCAAATGAAAGACACATCATGTGTCAGGCTCAAGGTCAGAAAGACCTGTGCAGCGTTCAGGGTGCGCGTCTGAAGAGACATGTTTTCTTTATGGTTGAGTATGTTTCCACTATGTCGTGTACATGATGTTTTCATCATTTATTCATCTACTGGTGGATGTATAATCTCGTGTTCTTTCCCCGCTACTGTGGTTGCTGTATGGATAACAGGGATGCAGAGGGTCTTTGTGGTAGGAATGGAATCATTTGGGTATGAATCTGGAGTAGTACGGCGTGGCATATGGGAGTTCATTTGTTTCTTCAGTTTTGATTCATGATCAAAGTAAAATATGAGAGAATAATGATGACTTTTGTAACAACGTATTCTTCTTCCATACAGAGTATCTGTGAAAAAGCATTGGTATTCAAAATTCTCTAAATACATCCCGAGTTAAAAATAAAAAAAGAAAAGAAAGAAAAGGAACAATATCAACACTCATCGATGAGGACGGATTTAATTAGAAAATTTTTTTTTTTTAAAAACACTGATTGTGTTGACTGTGTCCTAGGGTCAGGCAGCGCTTCAGTTCTGTTTAAAGAATAAACATTTTAATTACTAATATTTCTCATTTACCTTCCTTTATGTTTCTGCCAAAATTTATCAACTGGAGTTAAATCGTAAGACTTCTTGTTTTTCCTCTTTGGTCTAGCACCAGCTGGAGAATTTTCCATTCCTGCAGATTCTTCCAAGTTTACTCTGTTTAAGTGGAAGTCCTAGGAAACAATAAACTAGTTTAAAATAACTGTCTTCTGAGTTTAAGAGCCACAGCACTTCCTAGACAAGGAAAATAACCAGTCTTACTGGCCTTTCCAGTATTTCCATGCACAACACAGACTAAGGTTTAACAGGTGCCCTTCCAGCCCCTGTCCATCCGCAGATGCTCACTGTTCATGAGTTTAATGGAAGCAATCAAAATCTCAAACACAGAGAAAAGTCCTATTAAGTTTCTCCAAGAAAAACACAGACTTCTTTATAGAGAACATTTCCTTTAAGAATAGAATTATATTGCAAGTGCATCCTTTGTATCTCCTTTATCAGTTACAAACACATTTCATAACATTCCCTCATATTTGGTTATGTTTTTATAGCTATGATTATGTTTTTAAAAGGTTAAAAGACAATAAAGATTAAAGCTACAAGAATAATTGCGCCTCTTTTCACATAAATCCTAAGAGTGGGTCAGACCAGCAGGGCCTCCATTTCTCTGCTCTGGGTTAATTTTACTAATGTGAGGCTTAATAGCTCCCCCCACACACTTTATTTCCAAAATTCATCAACACAACAGGTAAAACTAAAGTAACTCTCTGCTACCCTCTCTTCCCCTTTCACACTATGCCCGTGGCTTCTTTCACATCTTAGACGCCACTTGTTCAACAGCATTAAGAGATAAAATGTGGTTTGATACAAAATGTCCCCCACAAGTTCACATATTTGAATGCTTGGTCCCTGGCTAGTGGTTCTGCTTTGTCAGACTGTGAAACACTGGGGCATAAGGTCAAGATGCTGACAAGTGGGTCTGCCCGTGGCTACAGCTTCACTTCCTTCTGTTTCCTAGAAACAGACACAATGCAGCAAGCAGATGCCATGGCAGGAGCCAGTCCTGTCACCTTCGCTGCCTTCAAGAACTGTATCCCCTCAAACCACAAGCCAAATAAATCCTCCCCTTCTACAGGCTGGGGAGAGAGGAAAAATAAAACATGGCTATTTGAAGATAACAGAAAGAATGGTGAGCAAGAAGGGAATTATCAGGCATTACTGTGATGCAATTATCTTGGTTTTGAAGTATCAATGATTTTTCCAGGTTTGAGCAAGTTAAGTAGACTGAGCACAATTTAACCTCTTCTAGATAAAATACAGCCATGGGTGTTGACTTGGGATCCTGAAGAGCACTTTCTCACTTTTACAAACTGATTCTTTACCACAGCTTATTGAAGCCTTACTTCCTTCTGATACAAAGAAAGGGTGAAATAAAGATGCCTAAACTGCCAGACAGAGAAACATGTCTATTTTCTCTTAAATAAATCACAGAATCAATGAAGCAGCCTTCTCTTACTGCTTCATGAAGTCTATCAAAGAGAGGGACCACATACAATAGCTTCCTAGCATATGGAAGGTGTTATTCTTGGGACTGTACTGTACCAGTTATATATTCTTACCAGAACCCTTAGAAGTCATACAAACCCCAGCCAGTTTGATTTTAACGTGCTCACTCTACCACAGACCTGTCTACCGCAGAGCACAAGTACTGGAAATCAGGTCCTTTACTATACAGGCTAGAAAGAGTGACAATGGATGTCCAAGATGACAAAGAGGAATAAACTGTTGGCCGGGCGGTGGCGGCACACGCCTTTAATCCCAGCACTCAGGAAGCAGGGTAGGAGGATCTCTGTAAGTTCAATGCCAACCTGGGCTTCCAAGACAGTCACACAGAGTCCAAGGCTGCTACACAGAGAAACCCTGCCTTGAAAAACAAAAGAATAAAATTTTACATTTCAACCTTTAATCTATTTTTGAAATTCTACCCACATGACAAGTTCAAGAACAACTAGGGACTGGTTTAAATTCTCAGTTTCCCATTCTAATATTTAATCTGCACTTGGCATAAAAGTCATCCACACAGTAAAGTAGAAATAGCACACTCTGAATACTTCAGCAGTGAATAAACATGAAGAGTTGCATGTAAGAAGCTCAGCTTTTGAAAGTCACCTCTGAAAACAGCAGAGACCCGTATTTAAACAGCTAAGCTTTGTTTCCCGAACTTCAGTGAGCACTGTGCCCACAGCAATGCACAGCGCACTCAAGCACAGGTGCCTGGGTAGGAAGAGGCGCTCTAAGGCGAGGGCACACTCTTGCTGGAGATGGACAGAGCATCTCACACACAATGACCAGGGGAGGAATGATGCCAAGATTTCTGAGAAATAACACAATAGCAGAAAGAACATTTCCACTGCTTACATAACAGTAAGGCAAATAAAAAAGCTCATTTTCATCTCCAAAACTGGGAGGCTAAAACAATTTGTACTCTACTCAATCATAGAAGAAACAACACTTGGACACCAACATCAAAAAAACCAACACAATTGGTTTGTAACACAACAGAAGTTAAGCTGTTTCCACTGACAGATCTGAAAGGCTAGACAATGGTGCCTCAAAATTACCAGATATAAATAAACCCCTCAGGGAAGTGCCAAAAACCGAGAAGCTTTCAGTGACCTTGTCCTCTCTCACAAGCTAAGGAAGTCTATCTCTACAGCCAAAGACAGCTCATGTGAACAAAATTATAGATGACACCCATGTGTTCAAAGCTAAGATTTATATTCACATGTAACAAAAGCAAAGAAGACAGATAATTTTTATTTTGGCAAGAACTTACAACTTTTTTTTTGAGACAGCATTTCTCTATAGCTTTGTAGCTGTCCTGACACTGAATTTACAACTTTTTAACTTTAAATGCCGTTATAGTAATTACCGAATAACTAGTTCACTGAATGAATATCTGATGTACTTCGGAGTCAAAAGTAAAATGTCAACAACCAAAGTTTTCAGACTAAGGATAGCAGCTCCCACTGGAGACCCCTAACGTGCCCGCCCCTAATAACTGATGATCGGGAAGTACAGTACGGGAAGAGAAAACACACGCTTCCTGGTCATGATGGAAGTGAACACAACACAGGCCTGTGAGGCAGCACCTGAGAGCTCTGTGTCTTCAAGGCTCTGGCTCCTATCTTGGTGCTGCCCTTTAGGACGGAAGAAACGTGTCGCCCATGAGCCTAAGAACTCCATGTGCTTGAGCGGAGCTCCCCAGAGAGGGATGTCGTTTGGGCACCGAGCACCACCCTTTGGAAAGGAAACATGAAGATTCGTGTACAGAGTGGGTGAGCGCCTCTCCTGCAAACCACAGCTATTCCTTCAGACAAGATTTACTAGTTATATAAAAGCTGAGTTTTGTCATTTTTTCCAAAGGCAGTGTAAAGAGAAGAGACAATCTCCAAAAAATTAAATTAAACAAGTGAACACATCAGGTTTTCAATCTCAGGACAACATTTACAAGAGCTTCTGCTGATTCTTGAAAGATTAAAGCATCATTCAAAGAACACAATCTTCAAAGGTCTTCCCCCAAACTAAGTCCAGTGAGGGTAAACTTTAGACGCCAAGTTCTAGCAGAAGGAAGGCTGTGCACATTTACACTGTTCTGTGCTGTGTGACTCGGGGACGAGGCCTTGAACACCAGGAAGAGTGAGGCGCTGTACTCTACTTCTGAGAACTCAATTATGCATTTGTAAGCTGTCTTCTGCCTTCACTGCTCAATAAGAGCCCACAAGCTGGGGGAGAACCTGAAGTTACACAGCAGGCCCCAAACACCCACATGTCTTCAGAACGAACACATCCACCTTATAGAAGGTGAGCTTCCAGATAAAGTCATTAAATATCTATCTACAACCACACTCTTCTCTTGAGTAAGCAGAGAAAACAGTATCAGAATAACAATATGAAGATTTTAAGCTATTTATAACTTAAAATTATTATTATTATGTTATTTCTCAGATTTTAAATTGTCTTACAACTTAAATCCACGTAGTTTATTTTTATAAAAGCCATATAAGTTTTCCTTGACTCAAATCAGCTTGTCAAATAAAACCCAAGCAAAACAACATACTCAAAAGAACGAAAAAATGAGATCACACTGATGTTTTGAAAATGTACACAAAACCAATGGTTGCCTAATGTAATGTTACAGGTTTCATATTACCGCACTAAGTCATTACAAATCACACTCTTCACTCTCAGAATGAGAGACACTGTAAGATGTGATCTTTTTCACCACTGAAACTTTCATGATATTTACTAAGCAACTAGGAAATAAGGGGAGCAAAACAGCAATAAAATAAATTTAACAATGTTTCACTAAGTGATTAGAAGACAGAAACAGCACAGAGAGTTAGATCAGGAGCAGTGTGTAAAAGGCGAGAACAAAGCTCTGTAAAAGAGAAGCTGCCATGCTGAATCCTGCCCCTGCTGCCCCTGGGTGAGCACTCACCCAGGAGGACAGTCACATCCACCAGCCAAGTTCTGGGGTTCAATGAACTCCCAACTGCCTAATCATTTATTTGGTTCTTATACTCTCACAAAGGGAAAGGGTATTACAAAGGTTTTTTGACTTAAGAGTATATTTCCCATTTAAAAAAATTAAATTTAAAAACTAACCATTTTAACACGTAGGAAGGCTGTCTCAATTATCACAGTTGTTTCCAAGATCTAATATATAAATAATTATCAATGGCTTAGGTTATTCCAGACGAACATAAATAATAGAAAAATCAAACTTCAATTTTGTTTGCTAACTAGAAGTTTTACTCCATCTTGTGGAGACAATGGGTATTAATTATTAAGACTTCTGAAAACTCTGAAGAAAAATACAAAGTGAGTAGTTTTTTAAAAATATTCAATAAATAAGAGTCCCTCCAAGCCGCTATGGTGTTCTGTTGGGTCAGTCTTATCTTTCTGAGTTTTGAGTTTTCCTTCTTTTCTGTCTCCCAGCAGATGCCAGCCAGAGCCCAAGTGCTTTTTCTGGTACAGGGGCTCCCCATCACATGGCTGGCACCATGCCAACTTAACTCTCGTGGCAAGGCTTTCTTTTCTTCTCCGTTAGTCTCTGGGCGCTGCCAAGATTTATAGCGCACATTCACTGGAGGTTTTCCTTTTAAACTAATGAAACCATCCTCGAGCTTAAAAAAGAAGAAACAAACAAACAAACAAACAAAATAGGCCGGATGATGGCACAGTTACAATCTGTTAACCTGTGGTACGGGTTTACAGCCCGTTCATATTTGAAATGGTATTAAGCTGGGCGTGTGGTGCGTATGTGCACCCCAGCACTTGGGAGGCTGACGGCAGGAGGACTGCCATCAGTTAAGTCCAGATCAACCTGCTATGATGTGAGACTGCCTCAAAAAACTAAACAAATAAAATTTAAAAACTGCAATAAAATGCACAGAAGTAGGCCCCTGAAACTTGTGTAGTTAAGCAATCTCTACAAGACTGCAAACTTTATCACAACATGACCCTAGGAAAAATAAGCCATCCACTCACTCCTCTCTGCCTCTCCCTCTAAAGTGCTAGAATTAAGAGTGGGAGCCACATGTCTGCTTTGCCCCGAGGCTCTCAGCAATCCAACAGTGACGACAGGATGTGCGGGAAACAAGTGCATCAGTGGGCAGCACAAAAACTTCTGTGCCTTATTCTGACTTCCTCGGGGATGAGGAGACCTCGTTAGGAACCATGTTAGGATTGTTCAGGTCTACGCTCCTGTCTTCTAACAAGGCCTGGGCAGTAATCTTTCCTGCTGAAATTATGGGCATCTACGTCTTACTTCTCAAACTCACAGGACTTTGTATTTCAATTTCCTACACCTAGGAGAGTCAAGGAGCCCAGGAATGCATCAAATTTAGCAATTGGAAAGAATCCCAGCAGGGTGGTGGTGGCCATGCCTTAAATCCCAGCACTCAGGAGGCAAAGCAGGCAGATCTCTGAATTCAAGATCAGCCTGTTCTACAGAATGAGTTCCAGGACAGCCAGGGCTACACAGAGAAACCTTGTCTTAACAACAAAAACAAAAACAAAAACAAAAATAAAATAAGAAAAGATCACAAGATATCTCAGCGCTCTAGAGAGCTTCCACACCATCGGATGCAGGAGAGAAGAGGTGACGAGGTGACCCCTAAATGGCATGCTTTTTACTGGGTTCCCACCACAGTTTGGGGGCTACTGATAAAGTAGTAGAGACCATTAAGATGTTCAACATGCCCATTCTGTATGTCTCTTTACCCCTCGCTCTCTCAGGCCCCATCTCCCATTCGTACCTTGTCTGGAAATCCTGCTGCTACACTGGCTAGAAACTCAGTTACCGGGAAAAGCCATTCTGAACATTGCTCCAAACACCTGTGGTTTTGTTCTCTATTTGAACTCCAAACAGCGACCTCTTTCAGTTGGAGCTAATTTTTTTTATCCCCCCCCCCCCCCCAGTTTTGGACCTGGGACTATCTGTCTTCTTCACTATCTCCAACTGGTTCACTTGTCCTCCTCCCTAAACCCACTCCAATCTGGAAACTCACTTGGCTAGTCAGTAACAGTTGCTCTCAATCAGAGGCAGATATTACCAGTTCCCACCTCTTCTCCCCAGGGTACATTTGGTACAGTGGGAAGAAACTCTGGTTGTTAAATTGAGGGAGTATTACAGGTGTATAGAGGAGTGACCAAGGCCAGGGCTGATGGCAAACATAATGTCTAAGAAGTCTCCACAACAGAGAATGATAAGGCCCAAATGTTAATGCCAAGGTCTGTATTACTCGCTACTGCCCCCTGCTGGACAGTCTTTCTACATCATTAAATATTTTCTTGATTGGTTCACAAATATGGTGACTTTCCCTCACTTTTCTGGACCTCACATTATCCTTCCAGCAATCACTCACCTTTCCAACTCTCTAGTCAGGAAAAAAATATGGAATTAAAACTATTCCCTTTTCGCCGGGCGGTGGTGGCGCACGCCTTTAATCCCAGCACTCGGGAGGCAGAGGCAGGCGGATCTCTGTGAGTTCGAGACCAGCCTGGTCGACAAGAGCTAGTTCCAGGACAGGCTCCAAAGCTACAGAGAAACCCTGTCTCGAAAAAAACCAAAAAAAAAAAACAAAAAACAAAAAACTATTCCCTTTGAAATCTGTCTTAAACTTGCTTCAACAGGTTTTGACCGTAAACTTGTCTTTTGTTTTTCTTTCTTTCTTTCTTCTTTCTTGCTTAGTTTTTTTAGACTGGGTCTCATGTATCTAAAGCTTCCCGGGACTTACTGTGTAGCTGAGAATGACCCTGAACTCCCAATTCTCCCACCCCCAACAAAACAGCTACCATGACAGTTTAAATAGTTCTGATTCAAATTGATGCATGACTTCTCATGCTCCTCAAATTAAGTCGACGATCTGTACTATTTTGCTTCCTTCTACCTGACCCCCATACTACTTCAATGTGGCTAATAGGCTACCATGCCACTTTTCAGACACACCTGAACCTTTCTACCTAGAGTGCTCTGTCCCCGTGAAGCTATACAATTTATTTTATTCCTTATATTATTGTATTTATTATATTATATTGGATCATTATTACCTGTCATTTTATACGTGAGAGCTGTCTGGCTTTAAAATCTCAGTCCTATTTATCAGCACTTTATTCTAATCTAGAGTACTTTTTACTTTCTGAATGTTACGTATTTGTTTATTGCCTGTGTCTTCTCACTAGAACGCAACTGCAAGAAGACAGGAATACTTGTGTGTGTGTGTGTGTGTGTGTGTGTGTGCGCGCGCGTGCGTGCGTGTGTGTTTAATCACTGCTGAAGCCTGGGTCCAAAATATCTGTCCATTCACTCACCCTCTCATTCGCCTCTTATGATAGGCTTTCTTGTCTCATTTCTGAGGCTTTCTCTAGTTTCTTTTTTCTGTATTGAATGGCTAACCCGTATTCCCTTGACATTCTCCCGAATTGTAGCATAGGTCTCTCTGTACCTGTAGAACTGACAGTTTCTACCAGCACTCCTACATGTGATTTATTTAAGCAAATGCTTTAAACTATCTTGGTTTCAAGTGTGCCCTCGTTTCCTGTTCATATGGCATTATGTGAAATCTTGTGATGAGGACACCAGGCTATGGCCCCGGAAGCTTGTCAACTAGCATGCTTGTCTTAGAGCTAACATTCTGGGTTCAAATTCTCTCAACGCTCTCTCTTTCAGGTCTCACTTGTGGCTGCAAGTTGTCCTGGACTACTTAGCCCAGGCAGGCCTTCAACCTCAAGGCTGTAGTCTCTTGCATCTCACTTCCTCTGTCTATAAAGTGGAGACTGCGGTCTTACTATTGTTTTTCTAGAAATTGCGTACGCATATATTTACGAAGGCTGGGCTGGGCTTTCTTTCTACACATCACACAACAAACACTTAGTAGATGATTGAGAACATAGTCAAATACCAAATTCTAAGCATGCAATTTTTTTTGAAATTTTTTTCAGAAAACAATGCATAACATGAAAATGCTATTCAATTTTGCTATTAAATGAAGTTTAACTGAAGGAATTAGTTTTTCTTTCTAAAGGAAATGATTTCAATTTTTAAATTTTACTTACTTAACATGAAAATATGGCCGCTTAACTTCCTTCACTGCTTCTTCCCCGTTACTGCCAACAATGCACGGATTTACCCCATCCTCACAGACCATGGGTTCAGCTTCTCTAGCATCTACAGCACGGATTTACCCCATCCTCACAGACCATGGGTTCAGAACTGCTTCTCTAGCATCTACAGCACGGATTTACCCCATCCTCACAGACCATGGATTCAGAACTGCTTCTCTAGCATCTACAGCACGGATTTACCCCATCCTCACAGACCATGGGTTCAGCTTCTCTAGCATCTACAGCACGGATTTACCCCATCCTCACAGACCATGGTTCAGAACTGCTTCTCTAGCATCTACAGCACGGATTTACCCCATCCTCACAGACCATGGTTCAGCTTCTCTAGCATCTACAGCACGGATTTACCCCATCCTCACAGACCATGGGTTCAGCTTCTCTAGCATCTACAGCACTATTTTTATCCATATTTTTCAGTTTTATCCCTCTTAACTTTGTGTCTGTAGCCACAATGTTAGTTTAAAATTAAGGAAACTACTGAATTTACCACATTCCAATAAAAAGTGCGGTATGTAGCCTCTTACCAGCACATCATGTACCAGGGCTTGGTATGTCCACGTGTGGTGCAAAGGCGTCGCCAAATCAATGTTTCTGTCGACAAGGACTAACAAGGGCCTCTGGAAGCTGCAAATATGTCAGAACATCATATAAACGTGATAGTGATGTACACATTTCACACTTCCTAGTATCTTCCAGTGTGCCATTTTGATAAGGGCAGCTGTGGAACACGTACCATCTCTACTACAGTCAGCTGCGGGCACCTCTACCTGCTCCATTAGCTACGCAGTCTCCACCTGTGCCAGGACCATGTTAGTGCCTCTCTGCCCCACAGGCACAGGCGGGGGGTCTTCCTAACTACACTGACTCCAGACTAAACATTAGCGATGCCCTTACTACTGAGTGCAGTTTATTATTCCAGAGTATGTGGAGAGGGAGGAAGATAGCTTACAGCAGGGTTTCTTCACTGTGGCACTCCTGACATTTGACGCTACATAATTTGTTCACCATGGTTTGTGGTGTGCATGGTCAAGTCTAGCATTCTAGGACCCTTCTTGACATGCTACGATACACACCACTAGATTCTGGAGGCATGCACCTGGTCAAGACTACTGAACATGTCTCCAGACTTCACCACATGTTTACAGGCAGCAGAATCAAGATGGCTGACAACCACTAGTCTATGGTTGGATTTAAACATAACTAACACCCATCCAACAAACTGCTAAGTAAGATAACTCAAAATATATTCAACCATGATAAAATGCCATAATATTGTGATGAAACCAAATTCAACCAAATAAAGCAGTTCCCTTCTACTGGTTCCTAGGGCACACAGTACAGCACGGAAAGATGACCATTAAGTAAGGTATGAAGAACAAACATGAGAACCGACGTTTCCAGTCTCCTCAGTGAGGAACAGATGAATGATACTCAGGACGGTTAAGGAAGGCAGATGAGGGCGTAAGGTAGTGGAGAGCTGAGATGGCCAAGCAAGTAACACAGAGCCGGCCGGCATGGGCGGTACTGACAGCAGCGGTGCACAAGGCTACGAAGCCTCAGAGTTACTGCATATGAACAAGCAGATGATGCTTTCATTGCTAGTGGACAGCTATTTCTATGGATATAATTTCTGCCCTGACAGGTCTTACTAATTAGTCTAATCTGTAGGTAACAATTCACTTTATAAAACTGTCTCTTCTTTAAATAATTTTAAGACATTGCAGCGAGTTTCTCGAATTCTTTCAACAATGTTACCCACTGATAAAAATCAAAATGCACCCTGCTGTGCATGGGTTTTCAGCATTCCTATTCAATAGGCATTCAACAGTCAGCGACTTTGGCATTACTTGCTCATGCCGAAGACAGAAATACCTTGCAAATTATCAGGGTGTCAGCAGGACCTACAGGATGTTCATCTTCCTTATTACCAGAAGACTGATCCCTGACAGAAAACAGCCTCAAGCCTTAGAAACCATGTAAACAGAAAGCCTTCTACAGATGGAAGTGTATGGAGACATTTCTACTGAAAGAAGATAATTTCTATTTGGCATCTATTTATTCTTCAAATTAAGTCAAAACCTTGATTCTGACACCAGATGAAAAAGTAAGAAATCATTTTCTGATGATAAAAGCATTCTTATCGCCGGGCGGTGGTGGCGCACGCCTTTAATCCCAGCACTCGGGAGGCAGAGGCAGGCGGATATCTGTGAGTTCGAGGCCAGCCTGGTCTACAAGAGCTAGTTCCAGGACAGGCTCCAAAGCCACAGAGAAACTCTGTCTCGAAAAACAAAAAAACAAAACAAAACAAAAAAAACAAAAAACAAAAAACAAAAAAAGCATTCTTATCACACAAGGAAATCAAAACAAAAACGAACAGCCACACATACCTGAACTGGCCAGTCCCAAGTGGGTCACCTGTAAAAAGGCTATTTCTTGCATCCCGTAGATTTTCCCGGAGTTTCTTATCTAGTTTCTGAAAATCATATTTTAGATGAACTGTTAATACTTTCTTATGATACTAAATAGGTAACTCAACGTTTCAGTACATAATCAAGAAACTTAGATTTTCTTTATAAAGTGGTAATTCAGAACCTAAATATTTTAACTTTTTCAATGCCATCGTAACTTGCACTTAAAAAAACCATTTTTTTTTTTAATGTGCTTCAACGCTGGCACCACTAATGAGCATTGTAAACTGCAGCTGACCAGCGCTCTGCACGACTGAAGAAAGAGAAGTCTGGGCTGGAGGGCATGGAGAGCCCAGCTCACTGCACCCTGTCTTTCCATGCCGTGTACACCGTAGGCTTGTTTGTTTGCTTGAAGGAATTCTTTGTTTCTCCTGATCCCTCTTTTAATCTTTAAAGGAAATTCTCTTTAATTCAATATTAAGGCTGTGTTTGTTGCTAATAAGCACTAACTAAAAGAAGCTGAATGAAGAATAATTTGGGCGAAGGTAAGTGTAAAACAATCTGCAAAAGTGCATGTCACAAAGTGCAGTGTGGACTAGGACAGCACGCGCGGTTGGCGGTTTTACTCTGCTGCAGAGACATGCACAGAGGTGGCCTTTCATTTGGGGAGGTGGAGATGGGGAGTCCCAAAGTAACCAAATCTCTGCATTGGTACGTCACATATGACACCACTATCCGGACTCTTGAGAGAGACATCTGACTTGCTTGCGAGAGCAGCTCACATGGCTGGCTGTGTTTGCACTCAGAGGCCGAGACTCACCACTGCCACCATTTCTGCGGCAGTTCCTCTTGAGCATCGGATAATGGGAACAGCACCTATTTTAATTAAAAAAAATGTTAACAATAACTTTGGCCACTAATTAAAATGCATACTTTAAATTAGCAGATGTGAAGATGCAAACAAATTCAGGTTAGACACAGAGGACTGGGAAATCTCAAGACTGAAAGCAAGATTTCAGAAATTAACCTTCTCTGTAACAATAAACAGAACCAGAAGAAGAGGATTTTAATATGGAGCTGACCAGTGTGAGCAAGTTCTCAGGGATGGACTATGCCACCATCTGGACCTCCAACTGCAGTTTCCAAGGATGAGTCAACCCTTTAGTCACGGAAGTTACTTTAGTTGGTTTAAAAGAATAAAAAGAGCTTAGGAACCACAGCAGTTTGGGACTATGATAATAATAACAACAACAACAACAAATGATGGTTATCTTTTTGTAAAACCAACTTAAATGATTACAACACATTCTTTACTATTGTGCAGTGACCCTAAATGTCTCTTCCCATGGTCACGTCACTCACTGGACCTCCTCATTTCTTCCCTTAATGGCGTAGTAAAGGATGTAAAGGATCTACCTAAGGCTCAACCCCTCTAGGAAGACCTCACGCATGGAGACAGACAGACTCCTGCTGTGGTCCCCATGTGTTGCCATGGCAGCACTTCATTTTCCAGGGAAGCATACTGTCAAGTGAAAATGTGCAATACTGATTAATTTTTAAAAAACCTCTCCTCTGACGGCCTGGATTAAGCAAGCTTGTTATAAAAATTTCAAAAAACACTTGAAATGTACAAATTCTGGGCATGGCCCTCGGGAAGTTGAGACAAAAAATTCAAGAATTCCAGACCTGGTAGCCTGGGCTGGATGAGATCCTGTGCCTCAAAAGAGATCACCCCCAACCAGAAACAGCAAAAAGGAAGAAGTACAGAATTAGCCCTCTGGGCAAGAAGGGTGCAATTCCAGCACTCAGAGGCAGGGGCGAGGTGACAGAGCTTCAAGAGGGGCTCAAGCTACATAAGAAGACCTGTCTTTGAGAAAAACAAAACAAAACAAAAAATCAACAACTAACTTTTTTTTAAACAACTAACTTCTTTAGATTGTTTTCTATCTACTGTTTAGTGTGCATTAAGGCAAAAATTGGATATTATTAAGAGTCTCCTAAAAATTATCATTTGTATGTCCGTTCCACTCTAGTGCTTTAAAGCATAGCTCCTGCCACCTGTTAACAATAACCACAACGACAGGTTAGAGAGTGTCCAGGACAGCAGAACTACAGGTAATACACAGAGGCTGGAGACACAGCCCTGGAGATCATTGTCTATCTAGTACAGCCTTGGGTTTCACACTCACTACACAAAATCTAATCAACTAACAAACAACCAAGACCTGAGTCCCCTGCAGGGTAGTGAGAATGTGTGTAAAACCTAATGGTGGTAACACTCTTGGAAAAAACCAACCAACTAACCAAACAACAACAACAAAACGGAGATACATGGCCACAAAGAAATATAAAACAAGTCGGGTGGTGGTGGTGCACGCCTTTAATCCCAGCACTTGGGAGGCAGAGGCAGGCGGATCTCTGTGAGTTCAAGGCCAGCCTGGTCTACAAGAGCTGGTTCCAGGACAGGCTCCAAAACCACAGAGAAACCATCTCAAAAAACCAAAAAAACAAAACAAAACAAAACAAAAACTCAGAAAACACAGGAACTTACTGGCTAAGATATAATGGGGGGTGGATCTCTGCAAGGAAGAAGCCCAAGAATTTGTACAAGTTTTCCTCAGCATTTTCTGGAAGCTTTTGCACTTGTTTTGATAATTACCATGCACAGACCTTTCTACTCACAAGTATGTTTGAAAGCTTCTATGATGGAAACTAGAGACAACTAGAACATAGCTGACAGCAGGGTGGAACATCAATAAACCACCTCACCAGTACATTAAGGAGTTGCATTACCAAGAGTATCTAGGGAGCTAACTCAGGTCTGCTGAACTGGGTGGTGATATGTGTCTGTAAGCTCAGCACTTGGGAGGCTAGCCTACGTTACACAGAGGCCAGGCTGGACTTATGAGAACTCATCTTAAAAAAACAAAATAGATCTGAATGCTAACTCATACTGTTATTAGAAGAAGCATTTTATTTTAATATTATAGAATGCATGCTTTCTCTCAACTTTAGAGAAACTTCTCTATATAACAGGTTAGAATATAGCCAGACGTGGTAGTGGACACCTTTAACTTCATTATGGGAAGGCAGAGGCAGGCTAATCTTTGTGAGTTTCAGGAGAGCCAGGACTACATAATGAGACGCTGACTTCAAAAATAAAAAAATAAAATATTTGCAGTATATAATATTTCCAAAAGAGTTAAGTGATTAATTACTTTGGAGGAACAGATTTAAAAACGTACCTAATGTAACAAAAAAGCAGAAGAGGCTGTCAACAATAGTGTCCATAACAGTTTCCATCTCTGTGTCTGTGATATCTGGCCTATTAATGGCTAAAATAGAGAGGACAAAACAAGCAATCAAAATTTACACCTTTATAAAGCTTGCACATATAGAACATCATGCAGATACCAACCTAAATTATAAAAACTACGTTATATGATCAGCATCAGAGAAAATTGGTCACCCAAGTCCATTTGACTGAGATGTGTGCTTATTGTATTGGGTAAGGATGCTAGCATCCATTAAAATTTAGAAGTAGAAAGACAGGAATGAAAATTCTATTTGGTGTTACTGTACAAGTATTTAAGGGACTTCATATTTATTTAAGTTTAGTTATTTTTAATTACTTAATGTTCAGTGGTTTTAATAGACTTGTAAACTTGCCTGGACAGGCTGAATCACTTTTAAAAGAAGAATGACGTACATATTTATAAACGCAATGGTGAGTACTTAGTGGAACTAAGCAGTGAGACATTCTAACTTAGCTTGATAAGCAGGACTGACAGCAGGCTCGTCTGGGCAATTTAACTGTCCAAGGAAAAAATTGAAGATATCTGTTTTAATTTTTATTAGACTTATAAATGTCTAAGTTTAATGTAAAGGCTACGGAAAATGAGATTTCAAATACAAGGTTAGGTGTTAATTAGTCTGAAAAATGAACACAATACAAACAGACTTCAATGAATAAAAACCACCATCAGAAACCTCACAGAGCCCAGGGATGGCAGTACAGACACCTGCAGGCCCTTTGGAAGGCTGAGGCAGGAGAAGCCCAACTTTGAGGTCAGCCTACACTACAAAACAAGACCTTGTCTCCAAAATATATATACTCTCTTAAAACTTTTCTTTAATTTTAATAAGAAAACAAATTAGAGATCTGAATGGGCCAAAAGAATGTTGTTGTCTTGTCTCAGAAAGCTCGCAATCTGGGCCAGAACTGAAGGAAGTACAGAGAAGTAAGCACGTGACTTTTGTCTAAGGTCAAGGTACTAGAGAGTTAGTTTTCCCTGCATGGAAATACTGTCTCATTTGACAGGAGTGAATCATTAGCACAAGCTGTTCTGGGGATTCCTAGCAGGCCGGAGAATTGGTACTTAACTACATTACAAAACAAATTTATTGTCTTATTTATCTACGACAATTTAGGCTGAGGCTTTCTCTCCTCTGTACTTTAAGATACACTACTGTAAACACATTCGGAATCACGGTTCTCTCCCAGTACGCCACTCATTTTGTCAGACATTACAAACGGCTTATAGTTTTTGTGTCTTTACGTACCACGATACGAAACAAGCTCCTTATTTTGATTACATAATACAAACATGTCATCTTCCAAAGTAATAAAATTGAGATACTGGTCAAAAACCTGGAAACAAGCAAAAACCTTATGAAAAAACTTTAGTATACAGCAATACTAAAAATTTAGTTTGGTTGAAACACTAAATGACAAAAATAGGAAAAGTTATAATTAAATTCAATAATTAAAAATTATACCAAGCAGCAGGATGCCTACCTACTTAAGTGTAAAGAGCTAGCCACAGCTGGAGCGATGGCTCAGCGGCTGAGAGTGCTTGCTTGCTCTTCCCGAGGACCAGGGCTCACTCCTAGCACCCACGGCTGGAAGCTTACCGCTGTCTATAGCTCCTGCCCTCCTCTGGCCTCCACTTGCACCCACACACATGCAGTGTACATTCACACACACAGACACATAAATTAAAAGGTCTTTTTTTTTTAAGGGGGTTAAGAATAATAAAGACAAAAAACAAAGAAACAAAAACATTTTTAAACAATGAAAACAAATTTGGGGCAATAAAGAGAGCATTATTTTCAGAAAACAAAATTTAGACAGATGTAAAAAGGAAAACTGTGGTTGTGATAGGAATGTATCCTCCTCTGTTCTGTGACCAGGTGCCCTGCATACCCACACAGCAGCTGTTTCTGCACCACAGCCTTTACACACGCAACAGGGAAGTTACTGCTGTTCTGTACAAGTCCAGAAGGTAAACACCATCAAGGGCTGGGCAGACGGCTCTGCAGTTAGGAGGCCAAGCTGTTCAGCAGAGGACCAGGGCTAGTGCTCCAGCACCCACGTCAGGTGGCTCACACTGCTCCTAACTCCAGTTCCCAGAGATCTGATACCCTCTTCTGGTCCCTACATCTGTACATACATACACAGAGATACATAAATAAAAATTTAAAAATATTCTGAAAAATACATAAAAGATTTTAAATTTAGCTAAAAAAACTGAAAAGACTTCCTATGATTCTGTATGAAATGAATGAGAATTTCTAAGCACCATCACACAGGAAGAAGCCTTTAGAGGCACTCACAAACAGCAACAGGCTCTCTCTAAGATGTACTGGGGGTGTGTGCAACTGCACACTTCACCCCTCCTGTCCACACAATCTCCACAACTTTAACTTGTGTCCTCTCGAAATTCAAGAGGCACACAGAGCAGCAGGGTAAGGCCAGGGT
This sequence comes from Arvicola amphibius, assembly GCF_903992535.2. Lineage (NCBI taxonomy): Eukaryota > Metazoa > Chordata > Mammalia > Rodentia > Cricetidae > Arvicola > Arvicola amphibius. The sequence continues at coordinate 122,990,795 of NC_052053.1, forward strand.
TATCTGAGAGTGTGCTTGTAACCCCCCAGTGGGAGCTGACGAGGACGTCACAGGAACGCTGGCCTGCTGCACATTTTCACCCTTCTAGGAGACTCCGGTCTCTCTGGACCTCTTTCCTAAATAAGAAGATCTGGAGATGATGTGGCGACGGATTGTAGCGGTGACAGATGAAATAAGGTCCACGTGAACACAAGCAATGTAAAACAAGACTGCCAACTTATTTCTAAAGTGGGCTCCAAGGACCCCATGAATCTCAGCCAGACACAAATCTGGATCTACTTTTCATTTCTGTCTCACAAGTCAGTGAGTAGTCAATTCTTCTATTCTGCTTTACTTTTCCTACTTTAAAGACAATTTAAATAAACTAATTTTTGAAGACTTAAGTCTAAATATTTGGTAGGTTAGCTGTAACGATCAGAAGCTCTCGGACGTGGCTGGCTCTTACACTAACAATGCACTCAATCAAGCGACTCTCACCTTGGCAACTTGTGTCACTGCACTTGCTGCCAACGCTGCATTCGCAATATCTTCCAGCTTACTTCTCGAAATTGCAGAAATAAAATTTAGATAATAGGATTCATAAAGCTGATTTCGAAGATCCTATAAATATAATGAATGAATTTGTCACTCCGAGAGTAGACAGGGAACCAGCATATACAAAGCTCTTATACTAAATACCAGGCTTTGGAGCAGGTGACACACATTTGAAAGACAGGGTAAATAAATGATAAAAACAAACTCTATGAGAATAAAGTAATGACAAGCCAGCTACTCGGCCACTGAAATATAGCTTAATAATCCATGTTATAAAAGTATATTATCAACCATATCCCATTAGCTACAATACAGTGCAAAATTGACTGACACCTCCGATCTGCAGTTTTATTAAGAATACACAGAAGTACACAGCACCATGTGGCAGCCCTAGAACCAAGTACTCAGGAGGCTGAGTGTGTGGCCAGCTGGGAAACATGGAAAAACCCTATCTCAAGCTGTTTTATTTTAAATCTATGAGTAGCTAATATACTATGTAACATAATTAAATGCTGATTATATTTGAATTTCTTTGGTCATATAACCTAAGAAGTAATTCTTTCATTGTACACAGATGTGTTCATTCCAAACTTACTCTAGAAGTATTTATTTTCAACCAAAAGCAGAATTAATTTGTATAATTTCATAATCAGTTTTTAAAATATTTTTAGACATTAGGTATGGATATCTAAATGTTTCCACAAATATATGCTGTAGTAGGCATTTTCAAGCATATATGAATGTACATGAGATTTAATGTTATTACAATTTTATGTGACCAATTTTAAGATGTGTCTAGTCCCACACATGTCTAGCTGTGAGCGGGAATATGTGTGAAGACAAGTGGTTTAGCAAAGGTGCAGAGTGTTCAAGCCAAAGGGCAAACAGTAACTGCTACTGGGAACTACAGCGATACTTTAGTCATGTTTTAATAAATAAAGCTTTCCTGAAGATCAGAAAAGCAAAAGAGCCAAGCCACTAGAGAAGTCTTCCCTCTACCAAGGCTGGGTGACTGGAGACTGAGCCCCTAGCCTGTCTCTAGTCTTACATTCCCCTTTAGTGCTGGGATTCAGGGCGTGAGACACCACTGCCCGGCCTCGAGCGGCTTAGTTCTACTCTCTAATCTTCAGGCAAGCTTCATTTATTACAACATAATAAAATATCACTGTCGGGAACCATGCTTGTCACTGTCAGAGAAAGGAGCTCAGATTTATAAAGGCCAGACAGTATTTACTGATAAAATATTCTCCAGACAAAAAACATGAATCAACTCTATCAAAATTAAAAGATAGTATAAAAAAATCAAAGTGGAAGCCGGTAAAGGAATTTATGATTCTCTATAATGAACATCTAAGATTTGTTTTTTTTTTTTTTTTTTTTTTTTTTTTTTAAAGAAAGAAGTCTGTTTTGATATTCAAACAATCAGGTAATTTTAGGTTTCAGATAAAATAAGAATCCCTTTGTTGGGCAGGAGAGATGGATCAGAGGTTAAGAACACTGACTGCTCTTCCATAGGTCCTGAGTTCAATTCCCAGTAACCACATGGCGGCTCACCGCCACCTATAATGAGATCTAGTGCCCTCTTCTGGCCAGCAAGCATATACACAGACAGAACACTGCATACATAATAAATATACATAATAAATAAAAAAGAATCCCTTTGTCACCTGGCACATCCTGTCAATATTTTCTTCAGTCGGCATCACAAAGTACACTGCAGGAACATCTGGAATGGGATCCCGGTCCGAGTGCAAAAGGCTAGAATACAGAAATAACAACAAATCACTTTCTCCCCTCAGGTGCTTTTTAAAGTCAGTTTAAGAGCCGGGAAGTGGTGGCGCACGCCTTTAATCCCAGCATTTGGGAGGCAGAGGCAGATGGATCTCCATGAGTTCGAGGCCAGCCTGGTCTACAAGAGTGAGTTCCAAGACAGGTTCCAAAGCTACAGAGAAACCCTGTCTCGAAAAACAAAAACACAAAAAAATGAGTTTAAAAGAGTATTTCTCAGGCTGGAGAGACAGCTCAGTGCTTAAGAACACTGACTGCTCTTCTGAAGGACCTGGGTTCAATTTCCATCATTCGCATGGCAGCTCACACCATCTGTAGCTCCAGTTCCAGGGGACCCGACATCATCACACAGACACACATGCAGGCAAACCATGTGATATAAAAATAAAAAGATTATTTCTCAAACTAGAAGTCTAAAGCTCAGTGAGTGGTGCTCACCACACTCCTGTGGCTGCTGGTCACTTAACTAACTTTCCTCAAAGAGAAAGAAAAAGTCACAACACGGCATGAGTAGCATCCACTGTGGGATCATTTCCCGCATTTTTAGCATTTCATATGGCAGATATTCTCTGTTACCACCACCCTCCTTGAAGGAGAGCTAAATACATTCAAAACCAACATGATTTTCATAGGAATTCAGGGAGAGGGGAGAGGAGGAAAGCAATGCTGGTACCTTTGGAGGGATTGCAAGGGTTTAAGTACACAAGGCTTAATCACCATCTAAAACTGAAGAGTAAAGAATATTTCCTTACGGCCTTGCTTCTTGTTGCTTTTTATTTTCTCCATGATGCTATAGACTGAAACTAGGAGCTTGCACATGTTAAGCACACATTTTAGCACTGAGCTACAATCCCAACTCTATTCTGATCAGTCTGCTGCTTCCTAAGAAAATGCACAGTATAATCTAAGAATCTCAACAATGACGTGCTAAAGTTTTCTCTTGGTGATCCAGGGAATAAATTCATATATAAAAAAACTATGTGTTATTGTAACAGTTTAGTTATAATGTTTATGACAGGAAATATGGATAGCATTCTAGGTATGTAGAAAGGTGCTCATGCTGCCAGTAGAGATGCATCGAATAACCTGCCAACTGTCCAGATGTCACCACTAGCAATGAGAATGTGTTGGCAGTAATAGGCTTTTTTCTCTGTGTGTTGTCTGTCCAACTATCTACATAGTAATAACCACCGTTCTGGAAACTCGTGTGTTGTAGGAAGTTCTTCTGTCTATATGTTGCTCTTATTGGTTAATGAATAAAGAAATTGGCTTGGCCTAATAGGGCAAAGTAGAGCTAGGTGGGGAAAACTAAACTTTCTGCTGGGAGAAAGAAGGCAGAGTCAAGGAGATGCCATACAGCTGCCAGAGGGGAAAGACGCAAGCTGCCAGTTGGAACCTTGCCGGTAGGCCACAAGCCTCGTGATAAAATATAAAATAACGGAAATGGGTTAAATTAAAATGTAAGAGCTAGTTAGCAACATGCTATAGCTATTGGCCAAACAGTTTGCAATACAGTTTCTGTGTAGTTATTTTGAGTCTGGGCAGCTGGGAACGAACAACACCTGTGGTTACTATTTCCTTCAAATCAGCCTAAACTAGTTTGCAGAGCACAGAATAACTGAGGAAGTTTATTCAGGTGAGGTCAGGCTGTCAGCAACTGTCCATGGCTACACAGCCTCTCCATGCTCTGCTGACAACAGCTCTCTGCTTCTTCTACTCTCAAACAAGCAGACTATCTTGCTATACTTAGACCAGTATGGAGTTAGAGCTCACTTCTGTTTGTCACTGCTTCTAAGTCACTATGAGTCATCAGGCAAACAGCACAGCAGCAGTGGACAATGTGGCCACAGTTCTGTTATCAACTAGATGTCCAACTATGTGGCAGTCACATTTTCTAAACTATTCACTAGTAACATAAAGAAGTTTAATACTTAGTAAAGTGCCAGTGGTAAGCCATACATATTTAAAACACACTAGCCTAAAGACAGCATCAAGCAAAACTACTTTAATCTGTAAAAATTAATATGCTAGCAATTTCAAATCTAATATAAGAGGAGGGGCTGGAGCGATGGCTCACTAGTTAAGAGCATATACCTGAGTTTGATTCCAAGCTCCCATGTCGGGCAGTTTAATACCACCTGTAAATTTCAGCTCCAGAGGATCTGATGCCTTCTGGCCTCTGAGAGGACCTATATACATGTGCATATAACACCACACAGACACACATACATACACACACTTAAAACTCAATCTTTTTTTAATTTATTTATTTTTATTTCATATGCATTGGTGTTTTGCCTGTATGTGTGTCTGTTCTAGACCACCTGGAACTAGAGTTACAGACAATGTGAGCTGCCAGGTGGGTGCTGGGAATTAAACCCAGGTTCTCTGGAAGAGCAGCCAGTGCTCTTAACTGCTGAGCCATCTCTATGACCCTAAAAATTAATCTGAAAAAACAAAACAAATCAACAAAAAAGGAGATGGTGGTGCCTGCCTTTAATCTCAGCATTCAGGAGGCAGAGACAAGTAGGTTTCTGTAGCACAAATTCTAAACTGTTCTTAATAAAAACTTGGAGTCAGCTATCAGAGGTGAATGCTGAAGATCAGAGAAGCAGACCGGCCAGCTACTGGAGAATTCTCACCTCTACAATGTTCAGACCAAAGAGGGGATCCTGTCCTCAGACTGCACCTCAGAACGCCTGAGCTCCTGTCTCTTCCTGCCTTACATTCCTCTCTCCGCCCAGCCAGCCATATCACTCCTGTCTCCACCTCCTTAATGTTTGTTGGATTAAAGGCGTAGGATCCCAAGTGCTGGGATCACCTTTGTGTGAACTCTGTCTCTCTTTTAGACAAATTTAAACTTGTGTAGCTCAGGGTGGCCTTGAATTAACAGAGATCCCTCTGCCTCTATCTCCCGAGTCCTGAAATTAAAGGTGTATGCTACCACTGCCTGGCCTCTAGTGGATTAGCTCAGTCCTCTGATCTTTGGGCAAGCTTTATTTGTTAAAACACAAACAAAACATCACTACAGGTTTCTGTGAGTTAAAGGTCAGTGTGATGTACATAGCAAGTTCTAGGACAGCCAGGACTACATTGTGATAACCTGTCTCAAAACAATATACAAAGCTAACATAAAAAAGGAAAGGAAACAACTGTCAAATAGATGCTTTTATCAAAATAAGGTATTTATAAATTAAAAAAAATAGTTTGTATATTAAGAAAAATGCTAGCAACTATGATATCAATTATAACAGGAACTCTAATTTTAAAATGCAAAAAAAAAGTAAAGTGTATTTCTAATGGATTCGGTTGGGCTTGGGGGAAAAGTTCAGTGTAGCGTTCTTGCCAGGTTCCCAGGGATAACCCCCAGCAAAGAAGTGCCAGGGTCTGGCAAGATGGTTCAGCAGCTGAAGGAGCTTTTGGCCAAGCCTACAGACCTGAGTGTGACCTTGGAACCCAGATGGTGGAAGAAGAGAGGATTCCTGCGAGTTGTCTTCTGACCTCATGTGCCTCCCCACAACATTACAGACAGATGAATAATTTCTTAAAAAGTAGAAACAATGCAACATAATATTCTAACTCATTACACAATTATATAATTGAAGAATTTAAGCTGATCAAAGCAATTTCTCATATGATAATCACTGACAATCTTATGAATAAAGAGTATGTTTCTATTAAATAAAGTATCACAGAATGAAAATTGATTCTAACATCATAAATAGACAAAACATAAGTAGGTTAAAACTCTATAAACTGGATTCCTTTAGACAAAGTACTAGCTTCTCTTCAGATATATTTCCTCCAGATGACCTATTAGGGTGTCTATAAAGTAGCACTTTACATCATCAAATGTATCAGACAATTAAACTTAGCAATCAGGAAAGCAATGATTTGATGGCCATTACTTCATTTAAACACTTAAACTGCTCACGTTACTGATGAACTAATTTAATATAGTTTCTTTTAAAGTATATTTAAATTAGGCAAAATCTTTTAGAGGTTATGGAATGCCAAAGAGCACTAGTTCTTTTTCTTCAAAGATCAACCAAACATACTGGGAAATAAAAAACATTTAAATTCTGGAGTTATATGGCCTCAAAGTGAGACTATTTTTAACTTTAGAAGGTTGCATAGAAACTGTGTCCTAACATTAATTTTCTCTGCAAACAGCCCTTAAAAATTTCACTTCAAGGTGGCCAAAGAAATAAATTTTTCTCAACAAACGTGAAGATAAATACAGTTAGAAACCCGCGAACACTCACAGGTGCAGAGTGATCCCCATGTCTCTCAGCTCCTTCACAGACAGCAGAGGAGAGATGATGTCTTGGCCAAATCTGTCATAAATGAGTACCTTTAAAAAAGTGGTTGTTTAAACATTGTTATTAATGAACAGCCAACTGAGAACCCACATTAAGATAATATTGAAGTCAATTTCATTTAGTAATCAGTATACTGAATTCTTTTCCATGTTTAGTTTTGTACTTCCACCACTACCCAAATGACTATCCGTATAGTTATGTATTCTTTAAAACATTATTATTAATTAGCTTTAAATTAAGCAACAATTTTAGAAACTTTTTATAAAATATTCTAAGTGTAAAAATCAAACTACAGCCAGGTGGCAGTGGCGCACGCCTTTAATCCCAGCACTTGGGAGGTAGAGGTAGGCGGATCTCTTTGAGTTCAAAGCCAGCCTGGTCTTCAAGAGCTAGTTCCAGGACAGTCTTCAAAGCTACAGAGAATCACCATAGAACCTTCACCTGGCATTGGATGGAGAAAATGACAGAGCCCCACATAGGAGCACTGAACTGAGCTCCCAAGGTCCTGATGAGGAGCAAAAGGAGGAAGATCATGAGCAAGGAAGTCAGGACCGCGAGGAGTGCGTTTACCCATTGAGACAGTGGGACAGATCTAACGGGAGACCACCACGTCCAGTCGGAATGGGACTGATGGAACAGGGGACCAAACCAGACTCTCTGAATGTGGCTGACGGTGGAGGAGAACTGAGAAACCAAGGACAACGGCAATGAACATGAACTCTACAGCATGGACGGGCTCACTGTGAGCCTTGTCAGTTTGGTTGCTCACCTTCCTGGACTTAGGGGGAGCTGGGAGGACCTTGGACTTAACATAGTGAAGGGAACCCTGATGGCTCTTTGTCTTGGAGAGGGGTGGAGTGGGGGTATGGGTGGAAGGGAGGGGAGGGAAGGGGGAGGAGGAGGGGAGGAGATGGAAATCTTTAATAAAAAAAAAAAAATGAGAAAAAAAAAACATTCAAAAAAAAAAAAAAAGCTACAGAGAAACCCTGTCTCGAAAAACGAAAAATATCAGACTACAAAGTCCTTATTTTAAACTTCAAGAAAGAACTTTGAGCCAGGCAGTGGTGGCGCATGCCTTTAATCCCAGCACTCGAAAGGCAGAGGCAGGCGGATCTCTGTGAGTTCGAGGCCAGCCTGGTCTACAAGAGCTAGTTCCAGGACAGGCTCCAAAGCTACAGAGAAACCCTGTCTCGAAAAACCAAAAAAAAAAAAAAGAAAAAGAAAAAAAAGAAAGAACATACTGCAAATTCACACTTATTTTTTCATATTAGTCCATATATATCCTTTCTAAATCCCTATAAAGATGAGATAAAACTTAGCCCCTTTTAAAACTACAGTACAGGGCTGGAGGTTAAGTTCTGTGCTAAGAGACTGGCTGCTCTTCAGGGGGCCCGTGTCTGATTCGCAGCACTCACATGGCAGCTCACAACCATCTGCAAATCTAGTTCCAGGGGATCCAACACCCTTTTCTGGCCTCGGCAACCACCAGGCACTCACATGGTACACACATATATATGTAGGGGAAGCACCCATACACATAAAATAAAACCCCTAAAATATCACAAGTTCCAACAGTATAAAGAAAATTTAGGAATTTAAGCATCTTAGGTAAAATAGATATTGACTTAAAAAGTGAAGTCCCTAAGCCAGATACAGTGGCTCACACCTGTAATGGCACACTCAGAAACCGAGGGGGACCACAGTGAGTCTGAGGCCAGTCTAGCCTACAGTTCAAAGCAATGTCTTAATATCAACCACAAATAAAACCAATGTCCCTGAATATAGAACTCCATGTCAGCCTAACTCACTGTTAGCTGTGGAGGTTGGGCTAACAAATGAGATCTTCAATGGTTGGGTTTCCAACTGTTCAAAGTGACTCTTTAAAGAGAAACAAACTGCTTGGGGTGAAATAAATTCTGCTATTGTTAGTACATGCTATTTTTGAATGCCAGAAATTTCCTCAAAAGAAGCTACAATTTTTCTGCTTTGGCTCTAAAAGGTGCTCAATCTTTCAAGACTCTTTCTATTTAAACCTTAAATATAGAGTAGTCCCTTACCCACAGTTTCTACTTCTGCAGTCTGTTATCTGTAGAAACCGTGGTCAGGACCCCACACTGTGAAGTTTCCTATGTCCTATTCCACTCCATGAGCGGCTCTGCAGTTCTGCTCTACACTGCCCACGGCACAAACAGCCTCCCCACTCCTCAGTCACCCAGAGCTGTCGTTATCAGATCGACTGCCAGGCTACCATAGTGCTTACTCTCCCGTGACCTTTGCTTTACTTTTCAATCCTTGAAAACACAGGAGCAGAGATGCTGACAGTTGTTATTACTGGTAATGTCTTCTGTACCACATCCACCACTAGACATACATAGGGAGGGGAGGCACATACATACATAGTCTTGGGTTTGGTTCCAGGACCCTCCAAGGCACCAAATCCTTGGACAATCAAGGACTGTCCTACAAAATGACAGAGCACTGTACATGTCCTACACGATCCTCTTGCATACTACACTTCTATGTAAACAACTATATTGTCTAGGGGATAATAAAGAGAATAAAAACATTCATAAATTCTAATTAAAACAAACTAATTTTAGATTTACAAGAAATTTCTCCCACTTAGGATCATTTTAGGGTTCAGAGAAAGGTCACAGTTCCCACCATGCAGTTCTTACCTTCCATACTGGCTCTCCGGTGCTGTTTTTAACATGAGGCACATTGAAGTTCAACATTCGCTTCAGAGCCACTGAAAACCAAAGTTTACAACATCAGTTATCTAGAGCAGGCTTTTGTTTGTTTCCTCACTGCAAACAAAATGCATAAACGAATGCTAACAAAACTAACAACATGGCTGAATGTGTAAAGCTAGGGTCAGATCTTGTAAGACAATTTCATCAACAGCCAATTGGAATCCATTAGAAGAGAAAAATAAGGCACCTGTGCCAAAAGTGGTGGAGCGTGCCTGGGGTCGGGGTAGCTCAGTGGGACAGCTCTTACTCAGACCACATGGGTTTGACCCATGACATTGTGTGGGCGACGGTGGTGCACACCTTTAATCCGAACACTCAGGGAGGGAGAAGGGGGATCTCTGTGTATTCCAGGCCAGTCTGGTCTACAGAGCAAATGGCAGGACAGCCAGAGATACACAGAGAAACCCTGCCTCGAAAAAGCGAAAACCCCAAAAATCCACACACTCCTGAAAAAGCACTTTCTGTTCCTCCTGACAACCCCACACTGCGACAGCCTTAATAGCTAACCACTACTGTTGTCTATTAGTTGGCTGAAAGCAAAGGTAAGAACAATCTTTACAAAGATTGTCTATGGCATGCTTGACTGTTTCATACGGAAACCCACTATGGTAGGTCTGGTTTTTAGTTACTCCAGAGTATAAGCCAATAAATCCAGAGAAAGGTTATACAGCTTAATTAGTTTATAGTCCTAGAGGAAAATGAGACTTCATAAAGTACTAGATAATGACTGAAGTTATTCACTTTTCAGAAACCAGAGCAGCCATGCTTTATATGTTACAGTGCTACGTGGCTTTTATTGCTCACCTGTTGACCACAGCAGATAAACATTTCCTAAGGAAAATGAAACTCTACTATGCTGGTGTTCTCTGTGTGTGCATGTATCTGTGTGACTTTTTTTTTTTTTTAGCAATAGTCTCATTAAGTCAGTCTCAAGGGGATAATCTTGAACTTCTAATACTATGCCTATGCCTCCTGAATACCGGGATACAGAAAGGCATGCACTACCATCCCTCCTAGTTTGTAAGTGGTGCTGGAGAGTAAACCTCACTTACTGCATGCAAGCACCTGAAATTGAGATGGCCAAGTATTCAAGAAAATGTATGAATCAGATGATTTAAGACTGGCTACTCATGGGTGGACAAGAGATGTCCTTCCCCCTCCTCCCGTCCATCAAAGCCTGAGAGAGGTGGAGGAGCTGGCCCTGGGGTCCTAAGAGTGGGAGGGACTCTCACCTGCTACAGTAGTCAGGAGAGTGGCCCCTGCACCACACTAGAGCTGGCCCTACGGGTGCAAGTGTGAGAGCGCCGACCTTGAGGGCGTGAGAACTGGCCCCACTCCAGCTCACTGCTGCCAGAAGTGACTTAGTCTACGCAACACTGGAGAGCTCACCCTGGTGCTGAGCACAGGGAGAACTGGCTGGTGGACAGACCCTACAGCCGCCCAGGCCAAGCCCCAGCATCCAGCCCATCTATGATCTGCTGGAGCACGTGAAGGGGCCTGACTCACAGACCCACAGCTGCAGGAGCTCCACAACCCAGGGCAAAAAGAGGATATCCATAGTGTAATAGAAAGCAGAGGCCCCGAACCCAACTACTGACTCTGCAATGAACACTTACAAGTTAAGATGTATAGACAAAGGGGTTTGTGGTGTGAAGGCTTTTAATTTCCCCTTTTAATTTTTTTCCTCTTTCTCTTAATTTTGCTTTGTTGGGTGGGGGTGCAGGGGCAGAGGATGGATGTAAGGGGATGGGAAATAAATGGGATCAAGACACATGATATAAAAGACATAAATAAAAGAAAAAAACCTGACTACCTTGAAATCTACTTTGTTAATTTATTTTGAGACAGGGTCTTACTATGTAGCCATGGTAGCCTTAGAACACACTATGTACACAGGGCTCACCGAGCTCTGCCTGCCTCTATCTCCCGAGTACTGAGATTAAAGACGTGCCATCATGCCAGGCTACTCTGATTTTTAAAAGCATTTGAATTTTAGGTAATACAGAATAATCTGCAATCCAAGATGATGTGGGATTCCCCTCTGTTTGCTGTATGTTTTATTACCATTGGTTAATAAAGAAGCTGCTTTGGCCTATGGCAGGGCAGAACAGAACTAGGGAGGAAAACTAAACTGAATGCAGAGAGAAAGAAGGCGGAGTCAGGGAGGCACCATGCAGCTGCTGAAGATGCTGGAACCTTATCGGTAAGCTACAGCCTTGTGGCGAAACATAGATGAATAGAAATGGGTTAATTTAAGATTAAAGAGCTAGCTAGAAATATGCTTGAGGCATTAATCAATGTTGTAATTAATACAGCTTCTGTGTGATTATTCAGGTCTGGGTGGCTGGGAAACCAAAGCGCAGTCTCCATCTACAACAAACTATGAATACAGCGCCATATAATACACAAACAAATAACCTCAGAGCACATTCGCCTTTGAAGGAACAGCTAATAAACACGTAAAGGTTGAGATACTGCTCAGCACTAGTACTGAAAAAAGCATACTTCAAACGGTTGGCAACCATCATCAGAAGCTTCCTTAGATACCAAATTTTCTTGGATGCTCAAGTCCCTCACACTTAATTATAAATTTTCTTTGATAATATTTTTTTTAAAACAAAATGGTATATAGTATTTGCTATATACCATTAAGGGGACTCCCTTAAGTCATGGTTAGATTAGCTATTAATACCTAGACCAATGGAAATGGAAGCCATTTGTTGTACTGCATTAAGGGACAATGACAAGAGGAATGTCTATACACATTTAGTATAGACACATTTTTCTTATAATAGTTGTGATTTGCAGTTGTCTAAATCCACAGTTGCAGAAACCATGGATAGAGAGGTAAGAAAACTAGAGTATTTATGTAAATAAAGTTTTCTCTTTTTTTACTGTATTTTTGTGTATTCTTGTGTGCATGTACATAAGTGGTGATATTTTGTTTGTGTTTTAACAAATGAAGTTTGCAGCCAGGCGGTGATGTCACACACCTCTAATCCCAGCATTCAGGAGGCAGAGGCAGGCGGATGTCTGTGTAACCAGGTCTACAAGAGCTAGTTCCAGGACAGGCTTCAAAAGCTACAGAGAAACCCTGTCTTGAAAAAAAAACAAAAACAAAGAAGCAAGCAAGCAAGCAAACAAACAAAAAACAAAGTTTGCATGAAGATCGGAGTGCAAAGCTAGCCACACTAGTCAGCCATAGAGGCCAACCAGTGGTGGCATACACCTTTAATCCCAGCCCTCAGGAGACAGAGGAAGACAGATCTCTGTGAGTTCAAAGCTACTCTGGGCTACAGGAGACTGAATCAGTCTAAAAGGGAAACAGAGCCAAGCGGCAGTGACTCACACCTTTAATCCCAGCACTTGGGATCACATGCCTTTAATCCTAGCACTAGAGAGGTGGAGATGGGAAGAATATGGCTGGGCAGGGAGAGGATATAAGGAGGGAGGAGACAGGAGCTCAGGATCCAGTCTGAGGTTTCCTAATAACAGGATCGCCCCTTTTGGTCTGAGGATTCAGTAGAGGTAAGAACTAGTGGCTGGCTGGCTGGCTGGCTGGCTGGTCTGTTTCTCTGCTCTTTCAGCATTTACCCCTGTATCTGACTCCAGGTTTTTATTATTAAGGCCAATTAGAATTTACACTACACACATACGTCACGCCATGTAGGTGGAGACCACAGGAGTTGGTTCTCTTCTTCTACCATATGGGTTCTGGGAGTAAACTCAGGTCATCAGGTTTGGTGGCAAGTGCCTTTACTTGCTAAAACAGCTTGCCAGTCTAACCTAATTTCCCTGCCAAATGCTGATTCTACAATAATATATATTACCAAAAACTGCTACCCACTTTAAAGAGTGACAGCGGCTGTGGCATTGCACATAGACACATAGCAAGGACACAGTGCTCCGGAGTTGACTGTGTTCTCAGCGGTGCTTTCCTCCCATGGCCAGGCACTAAAGACACAAGAAAACCTTATTTCTAGGAGAAGCAGTTATACTCTTCATTCAACAGAAAGCAGGAAGAACCACAGCCTAGGCTGCCACGTAAGCTGGCACCTGGCATTCGCCAGAGTTAACAGATGCTCAGCCATCTCATCATGAGGTCTGTCACAGCAGATAATCTCACTTTGTCTTGGCTCAGCTAGGAAAGGCTCTCCAACTCTGAGCCTTGGCTAACTTGTTAAAGACATTTTTTTTTTCCTTTTTTTTTGAGAGAGAGGGTTTCTCTGTCTAACAGCCCTACCTGTCCTGGAACTCACTACAAACCAGGCTGGCCTTGAACTCACAGAGATCTGCCTGCCTCTGCCTCCCAAGTGCTGGGATTAAAGACATGCGCCGCCACCATCTGGCCTCAAACACAACTAATTTGTTAATGAAGCATATGGCGTATGTTGAAAGAGTGATAAATGAATGCAATTCTACTTCATTAGAGTTCAACACTCCAGTGCTTAAATCACTGCTTCTAACGGAAAAGATAAACTAACTTTCTTTATGTGTTCTAAGTATATTACCCTATATTCTTACATTTGGTTAAAGTAGCTTCACCCTTACCCAGAAAATTTTCTTCACTCATTTATATGAACAGTATGCTCGTCATTCAACAGATATTTACTGAGTGCTTATCATGTACTAGATTCAGCCCTAAGTATAGGGGATCCCACAGGCACACAGATGAATAAAAATGGCCTGTCCTCGGACAGTTTTCATTTCATTCTTGTTGAGGATGAGGGCCATTTACAAAATAAATAATACGTGATGTATTAGATCACGGTAAATGCTGTGAAGAAGAATGGGACCATGAAAGGAGAAAAGTGAGGTGGGGTAATCATAAATAGCGATTAGGAAGGTCTCCTGAGAAACACTTTTGAGTAAAGACCCAGAGAAAGTGAGCCATACAAGTTACTTACCAAGAAACAAACATCCAGGTGAGGGGTCAAGGGAGGTAACACAGTGAGTAAAGTAAGCAGAAACTAGGACATATGTGAACTTGGGAGATCAACTATACCATAATGAAAATAAGACACTATTAAAGAGTTTTAGGCAAATGTGTGCCATGTTTAGTGCAGGTGGCATCTGTAAAAGAATGAAAGGGAACAAGGTTGTAAAAGCAAAAACTACAGACAGAAAGTTATTGTGCAAACTCAAGGAAACTGCACTGGGGGACAACAACAGCTACCGGAGTTAGAGAAAAATGGAATGACTTACGGACAAATCTGAACTGAGTTAACGTAAAAGAAGAAAACGAGACAGTCACAGGGGTTTTCCATAAGCAACACGAAGAAGGAAGCTTTCATTAACTGATACCAAGTGGCCTGCACTCAGAGTAGTCTACCTGGGAATCACCAGCTGTGGAGGTTTGCAGGCAAGCGGCCCCCTTAGGCTCGGGGATCTGAATACTTGGACACCAGAGAGCAGCACTATATGAAGGACTGGAGGTGTGGCCTTGCTGGATGAAGTCTGTCACTGGGGTTGGGCCTTGAGGTATCCCCATTCCAAGTCCAGAGGCTCTATGTTCCTGCTACATGGGAATCTGGATGCACAATTGGCAACTACTTCTCCAGCACCATGTCTGCCCGCATGCCGCCACTCCCCTGTCATGATAACGGACCAAACCTCTGAAATTATAAGCAAACCCAAATTAAATGTTTTCTTTGTAAGTTTTCCTTAGTCGTGGTGCCTCTTCAAAGCAACAGAACACTGACCAAGACGCCAGCATATATGATAATTAAAATTAAGAGGCCAGATGAGGTCACGATAAGAGAAAAAGCAGTTGATTTGGGCTGTGCAACACTGAGAAGCAAAGAGATAAGCAAACACCTGCAACAGCAACAAGCAACTTATTCTGACTGTTGACTTGAGGATAGAAAAGAGAAGAAAGTCACCCAGGAAGCTTTCACAAAGCGGTGGTATTTGAGGTGACAGAGGTATTTCAGGAGGACAAAGCAAGAAACAGGTATGCTATTTAACACCTTTGTACCTTAGTTTCTTCACCTGTGAAATTAGGAAACAACAGAAACCACCTAAAACAATAAGTTCTCAGTGCACAAACTACTCTCTCATCCAAACTGACTACAAACTACTTTGTATCAGAGCATCTTCTACCTAGAATATTTGAGGATTGTTATTCCAAAATATTCTCAATAGAAATAAAGGAAATGCTACTTCTACTGTTGTAACACAAAGGATTTTATTCTTCTGAAAATAAGAAACAATCCACTTAGGGCACAAATTTAATAACTTATGTAGCATTAGCAATATAGTAAAAATGTGGACTCTTGCTGCAGTGAAATTCATTTCCACTGAAAGACAAAATGTAGTAATACATTTTAATGTTTTACAGTGCATATTAAAATGTACTGTTATAGAAATTCAACCTTTAAAAGGCTCCCTTTATTCAGGACAGTTTTGCTGCTGGGCAGTAAGATCTAATTCATTTAGTTTTATTAAGCTCTTGGACCCAAAGTGCTAAAAAAACCTGGGCTTCTATTTCTTTGCAATAAGATGAATTCTCAAGCACTCCTCAAACGATGTTTAAGTTATGCCTTACTGTGCCTCACAGGTTCTACTAAATTATCTACTGAGAAATGTAAAGCACATTTCAGTATGCTACATTCAAATCTATGAAGTTTTATTTTATTTTTTGTTTCTTTTAAGACAAGGAAATCAGGTACAGTTCAAATTCTTCTGGAATGTTGTTCTGATCGTAAACAAATAGTTTTCATACAAATGAGCATAATTTCAAGAGAATTAAAAAGTGTAAACATTCATGATGGCCCATGGTCTATTTCTATTCTCTTTGGCACAAGGCTTCTCCACAACTTGTATATATAAATCAAATATAACATAACTATATTGTATATAGTTATTTACAAATTCTTACTTGGGGGCCAATATGCTATTATCAACTTACTAGAGTTACTTACAGAAAATAAGGAAAATTAGGAGTATCTCATATTTAAAAAGAAGCCAAGGGAAGCAATATGTACCTTTATATTTTCTGAATTAAGTGGAAGCTGTGCGAATGTGCTTCACTTAAGATACAATTATACCACTTTGAGATTACTAATCTGTGGAACAATTGAAACGGGGTGCTGCTAATTTGACAGTCTCCACTCCCTTCCAGCAAGCTGCAGAAGGAAGTCATTATCATTTTTTCTAGAGGTTCTCCCGAGACTGGTCCAAAGAACATGGCATAAAGTAAGGAGCTCTGAGAAGAATACTCAGATTTTGTAATTACGGCGCAAATGTCAGTTTTAAACAACATCAGACCTGAAAGTGAAAACCAAGCCACCCTGCGAGACTTGGAACTACGAATAAACACGAATCGAGAGTCCTCGTTAAATGACAACGTAGGAAAGGCAACACCAGCTGCCAGCCCTTGCTGGGAGGGCCTCCTGGAGCTCAGTAATGGAGCGACCAGCCCACTGAAGCGGCTCTGTACCACAGGCAAAGCTGAAAGACTAAAGTCATTTCTTCCTTTCACCTCAAAGTGGAGCAGCTCAAGAAGCTCAACTCGAGCTGCACGAACAACCAGCGATGGCGACCAACAAGCAGGTCGCTGCTTTGCTCAGGACCAAGCTGCAGAGAAGGAAATAACGAGTACCTGTTTGCCTCTCCCGAATGCTAGCCGTGGACGCCATCTTGCTTCCCAACATCCACTGCCCGGCTGGCACTGGGAGCCCAAAGATGACGTGGCGCACCCTCCCGCCCCGGAAGCAGAATCAGGGAGCGGGACCCGAGAATCGACCCGCCTCCTGCGTCCCAGACCACGCCTTCGCCCCAGCCATTGGTGCTTCCCGATTTCCCAGCAGCGTTCCCGACCAATCGGGCCGAAGCTCCCGACATTCGCCTCTCTGGGCGGGGGCGTGTGCAGCGGGGCCGGCAGAGTGACTGCTGCCGCGCTTTCGATAGGGTTTAAAACCTCGTAAAACTTACACGACTAACTGAAACGCTGGACACTGTTTTCTGATGCCCATTACAGCAGAAGTGTCCGTTCCCTATTTCTATGAAAACAAAAACTTCCCTACAAACGCTGCAATATCGTCAGCCCCATTTCTACAGCATAACGACCTAGCTTTATGGTTTTGGTCAGCTAGGCTATAAAATCACCTTGGAGTCAAGTAACAGAATTTCTTCCTTTTAGTGTAGATTAGAAACCACCAGCAGGGCTGGAGAGATGGCTCAGCCGTTAGTTAAAAGCTGGGGTCACAATAAAAATAAAAGCCACCACCACTATTATTCTGGTGGTACATTTTAAACACTGTATGAAATAAATCCCACATCGGCCATCTATATATAAGAGATTTTATTGTCAAAAATATATGCAATGACAACTTATTACCAATTGGATGAATTAACTGATGACATTTTATTAAGGGGTTAATTCTGAGCAATCAGATTGAGATAAAAATCAAACCTTCAATAATTTGGCCTTCAAGATTACATAAGTAAATTTTTTCCTATTTTTTTTAAAGTCAAGGTTACATTTTACAACAAAACCATGTGCTCCATTGGAAAGATAGATTGATTTTTATAAGATGAAAACAGGCTATTTTAAATTTTAATCTACCAGGAAATACCTTAACCTAGAATCAGGATTCTGCAAGAATTATATTATCGTTTACTTTATGGCTGACACATGCATTAAGAACTCAAATCGAATGTTTACTGGGTTTCTTCAGTGTCATCACTAAGACTTTAAAGGGATCTCCAACCACCTAGCTTGTAATGTAAAATTAACAGTTTCTGCCTTGAGGGGAGCATTCTGGATTCCAGTATCCAGGAGCTATGAAGCATAACGGCTTTCCCACCTTCCAGTGGGTTCAATGTTAGTCACATGAGCATTCCCACTTTTAAATACGAATTTACAATATAATCATTTAAGTTCCACCACAAACTCCTTCCTAAACTATAAGGCACATTAACATAAAACACCAAGACAATGCTAACATTCATAGTGTTTCTGTCGAAGTGTGTAGTGGGGGAATGAACTGATAGCAAAATACACCCCCACAGAAGAGTAGATATATATAAAAAAATCCTTGCAAAGCTAATACCAATATTTTATCTTGGTTTTAAACTTATCTCGCATGATTACAATCAGAGTAAAAACCATGGTTTCAGAGTGTTAATTTACTAACTGTATATATCTGACTCCAATTTTTTTTGGCTTAAATAATTAAACATTAGGTGATAGTTTTATCATAGAATAGCCCAAACCAATTCATTTCTTAGGAGTTCCAAGACCTCTCAAGCTTGGAAAATAAAAGATCTTGAATTTTACCCACTTTAATAAGATTATTAACCTTGTAAATGTATTAGGTTAAAAGACTAGTGAGAGAAGGGGATGGGGTTAAGGCACTAACGGAAAAAAAGTAACCCAAGTTTATTACATACATGTATGTCATGATAAACATTGCTTTGTACAATTATTATATGCTAATAAAAAAGAAAAATGAGCTGGGCAGTGGTGACACATGCCTTTAATCCTCTGGGGAGGCAGAGGCAAGCGGATCTCTGTGATTTCAAGGATAGTGAGTTCCAGGACAAGGATACACAGAGAAACCCTGTCTTGGAAAACCAGAAAAAAAGAAAAATGAGAAATGAATTATAAAAGAGAGTTGAGTACTGCTGGAGACATCCAAGGAAAGGACTCTCAATAGAGAACATGCTCCATAAGACCAGGCAGTGGGTTGGTGAGGGCCCAGCCCTTTGTGCTTGGTGCCACCCCTGGGCTGGAGGTCTTGGGTTCTGTGAGAAAGCAAATGGGCAAGTCATGGAGAGCAAGCCGGGGAGCAGCACCTACCCATGGCCTCTGAATCAGCTCCTGCCTCCAGGTTCCTGCCTTGACTTCCATCCATGAGAAACAGTGATATGGAATTGTAAGCAAAATGAGCCCCTTCCTCGCCAGTTGCTTTTGGTCATGGTGTTTCATTACTGCAATAGTAACCCCGAGGTAGATCCCAGGAAGTTTTAATTTATGAGCACTTCACATTTGGTGGCACAAAAACATTTAGAAACTTGATTGTAAATTTTCATGACTTTTTTTCTTAAAATCTGGGTGACACTACGGATGAAACCCAAGGTCTACACAGGCTAGCCAGGAAAACCACTCTGCCGCTGGCCTGCATCCTCAGCACCATGTGATCTGATTATATTTTAAATAGACAGATTTATAAACTATCTCAGTACAGTATCTGGTGTGCAGGAGGTATGAGTATATTTGGATATTTGAAAATGGTCAAAAACAGAACTAAAAATTGGGTCTCTCTCAGGGGCTATACAATTTCTAGGTTATAGATAATATACATTCAAGTAATTCAAGATTAAGTGTGTTTCATGCTTTTTACACTGCATTATCTGAAGCACAACATTAATTTGTAGCAATGACATAATGGTAATGTTTATCAACAGACTCTAGGCATTACTATTTTAATATGACCGAATGCTAAAGCAAAGTCACTGGGAAAGCCCACCATTATATGTCCCTTTATATAGCATTTGAACATCAAATGTACAGGTTCCTACAGCTTCCAATATAATTAAATAGGGGGAAACATAGATAACAGAGACCATGATAGTGCACTCTTTTTACTTAAAACAAAAAACTGTTGCTTCATAATGTTGAAACTATGTATTTAAAAATTCAAAGTAAGAACTATGCTATAAAACATGCTAAAAGCACAACACAGTAATACTGATGTTTCTCTGATAAGCCTCAAGTGTAAAGATTAACCTACAGACCACACTAACTAGAATACCTTTGAAACTGATTGTTTCACTGTAAGAAATAAATGTTGTTAATGATACCATCTCACAACTAAGACCACATTTATGGAAGTGAAACACTACTTTTACTTGTAGGCAGCCCAAACCTCCATACCCCAACACAACACTGTATGAGGGTTGCTAGCCTCGTTACTATCCTAGGAAAAATATTAACTCAAAGTACAAGTCAGAAAATAGCATTTAAGTTACATTTAACAGCCTTAAAAAAGTAGTGAGAATTAAGTAGGTGAAGAGGTAAAGATCCCATTGATCAATTAACACACCTGGAAAGAAAGCTGCCTGCTGAGAGGAGGTTTGAATTATCTGATGATGGATCACTAAATTACTTTTGAAAATCTAGCAAAATGTAACACAAAACAAAGAAATGCCTTAAGGCTAAATGCTCGTTTTAAAAAAGAAAGGAACTTTATTAGTTCTGTAAAGTACAACTTGAAGGGTTCTGAAGCAACGAACAAAAATGACACTGTGATTACATTTGGGTTTTTTCCTTTGGCATTAAGATCCTGTTATTTAAGGGTGTTTCCCGGGGTTAACAGTACATGACCAAGAGCAGACACCTGCTGTGTGCATCAAGAAAAATTTGATTTTTTTTCTTAATCTCCCATAATATTTTGGACTGAAACTTGGGGCTTTGTCTTCCCTATCCTCCCTAATAGATTAGGGTACTAGATTTGCAAAGCCACATATATAAAGATGTTACTATGAGGCGCTCCTCTGCTTAATTATTTGTCAAGGCAGGGTCTCATGTAGCTAAGAATGGTCTTGAACTTGCTCTGTCACTCCTGATCCTCCTGCCTCAGCCTCTCTAGAGCATGGATTACAGGTATGTGCCATGATATCTTGCTAGAGACTATCTACACCTTGAACTGACTTAATTACATGCTTCCCTGCTGCTCGTGGCACATTCACACAATCAGAAAGATAAGCACTGCCGGGGACATTGGAGACATCATGACCCCAGCACCGAAGTGACTAAGGCATGAGGACTGCAAATTTATAACAGGTGGGGCACTATAGACAGACCCTACCACAAAGCAATAAAAAATTGAAAAATAAATAGTTTATAAAGAATATACAAAATACATTACTTATATTTATGTGGCAAAATTAGAGTGTTTTTTTAACTATTTGTAGTTTTAAATTATAATTTATTCATTGCTTATACAATGTTATCTTTTGAAAGCAAAGGTTAACTATGGAATGCTGCAGTGAGATCTTACCAGTCATAAGACAATCTTGATAATAAATAGCTATAATCTAGCCAAACCTGACAGTCAAGAGATTATTCAGACACGAGACATACAGAATGAGATGTACATCCTAAGGTATTTAGAAGTACAACTGAAGACCCAGCAGCAGTGCTTGTAAGCCTGCGGAGCACCCACAGACTCCAGGATTATTTGTCTAGCTCTGCTTCTTATATAGGACCTTCAATTACTCCTTATTTAATTGTTGTATTGTTCACAAAATACAAAATAATACAAAAACATTTAAAACTTAAATCCTAGAAAAGCATATCCATAGCTCTGATTTATGAGATGACTTTCTAACTTTTCTACTAATGCTTTAAAATATAGAAATATGACAGCCTTTCTACAGAATCAATTCCAGGAAAACCAGACAACATAGAGAAAAACAAATAACATAAAACAAATGAAACAGACAGGAAAAAAAAAAAAAAAGAAAACTCCAAAAGCTGTGTCATTCTATAAGGTGAATCTAGTTGACAAGGCGAGGGGACAGGATTGCTTACGTCATGCTAATATAGCCGAGCACCTGTACAGCAGAATAGTTCGCACAACCATTCAAAGAAGATTCATATTGGAGTTATGAAGAAAGCATAGTCATAGGAAGCTATCATTGGATACTAGAATGTCTTGACCGAACCCTCAGTGGTTCAGAAGCCAAAACATCCCTTTATAAAAGAGTTATAAATTTTAGTGAGCCAAGAAGCTGGCCAGAATGTTCAAAAGCAATGATTAATAGCAATAACTTTATCAATAGCAGCCTTTAAAGAAGCATCTCTTCATTTATGTCCAAGGTAATGAGCGAGACCCTTCTTCCTTTTCTAGTCTTAGAGTGTCTCTTATGGCAAAATCCATATTTTCTTGAAACTCTTGAAATGTGTTGGTGATCGGCAGAGCTAAACAGTTACTACATTTGTTTCCAACAGGAAGATCCACATGGAGACATTCAATTGAAGGAAGGGGTTTAAATCCAGCGGGTGGAACAGAGCTACAGCCGGTTGCAAAAATAAGAATGTCTTTCATTGTAGTTGTAGATTTACCATCTGAAAAGTTAGCAATCAAAGAGAAAAGAAAATTAAATCTACAAAACATTACTATTTTGTCAGTTAGACACTTTCTCAACCAGACCGCGAGGACTGACAGTAACAGTCCAGCACCCGCCAAGGACAAGCATGCTGAGCAGTCCAGTCAGCAAGCGAATCTCAGGGTGGGAAAAATCAATCAGCCCACCCTCATTTATGTAATAGTTAACAGATGCTGAAGCAAACACTATATGTAAGAAAATTACAACTTGAAAGTTCAAATTCCCTTTAAAGAATAGAATAATACAGTTAATGTTGACAAATACTAATGGTACAGTGGATAAGGCAGAGTTTATCACCAATTGACTTTAAATTGAAAAAGATTAAGTAGAGATCTTTAAGCCTGCTCTTTGCTTGTTTTTTTTTCTTAAGACAATCACTTTCCAGGTTAAACTATATGTGTGTGTGTTTGTGTGTGTGTGTGTATATGTATATATGATATACATGGACGGGATAACTGGTTTCCTTTGCAAACACAAATAACAGCTTATTAAGTCTTCTTAATGGCAAGAGCAAAACCCTAATAAACACACTGAAAAGAATTCACATACCCTCTACAGCCTGTAAGTAACTGTTCCAAAACCTCAAGGTCTGTCCATCGGGTAATCCACGGACTGTGAAAAGATCACTAAGGGTCTTTGCAGAGAGATTCTCAGGTTTACGACAGAGGATTTTATGAAATACATCTGGGTAAGCTTGAATCTTCTCTAAAACACCAAGTGTTTTCAGACCCTGCTTAAAACTGGAGAAAAGAAATAATGAGCAAACATACATACATATATACATACAAGTTTTATAATAAATTTATCTGGCATTTTATAAACAACTGATTAAAAACAGAAAACAGTCCCTCAAAAACTACTACATGCATTTAGATATAAGATAAACTACTAGAATATACTTTCACATCAAGAAGAAATGCATTATTGATTACTGTAAATCACTATCTTAAAAACTGTATTTTATTCAAAATGGCAAATACTATCTATCATAGTTTGACACACTGCTCCTTTATAATATGGTTGTTAAATGGAATCCTAGGAATAATTCCACGTACATAGGGTGGCTCAGATGTCTGCAAAATGGTGACTCTTGACATTGCTCTTGGTTGCCTACCCAACCATATGGTAAAACCTTACCGATAGAGGAACCCTGAACCTTGACACACACACACACACACACACACACACACACACACACACACACACACAAATACCTTGCTTAGCATGCCTGAGGTCCTAGGGTGGATCACCAGGACTATAAAATTTTAAGAAGTACCTTTATTTCTCCACTTTTCGGAAGACATGTCAGTAGGAACAAAGACAAGAAACTTATCTTAGCGAGGACAGCAGTCTACGATCATATTGATCTGGACACACTATCTGATGCACTCTATTACACTGGTTTCCTTTCCAATCAGGGTGACAATGCTCTTCCTGTGCTCTTTCTTCCTCCAGTCCTAGCTCTGCAGTAGATGTGAGAACTGCTTTACCTTCAGCATCCCACTGAGCTTGGGCAGTAGAAACATCAATATAAAGCTATGGCTCGTTTCCTTATAACTGGCATGATCTTATAAATTCCAAGCTCAGTAACTGTTAATTTGCGGTCAATATAAAAATGCCAAAAAAAAAAAAAAAAGAAAAGAAAAAAAAAAACCAAGCTGGGACAAGAAGGAAATTTAGATATTTTCAAAATGCATGTAGAATAAATGGCACCACAACAAAGGTAAACTCAAGTTTGGACCAACACCTCTCCAGCACTCCAGCATGGTGGGTGCAGAAAGTGTGGCGGGAAGCCCTGGGAAGGTAGAACTTTTAAAGGGGAAACGCCGTAATCAGGGGAGTTCATGTCTGTTGTCTTGGGACTGGATAAGGAAAGCATAGGATACGGTAGTTTCTGAAACCATTGGTCTGTTTTGGGTGCAAAAACCTAACAAAGAGGCACAAATTACTGACAAGTTATCTTCAAGGACAGGATGTCACCTAGGAACATCTGGAACTTGTTAAATTTTATGGTCCTGCTCCCTAGAGCTCCTTTTCAGGGTATCTGTTCAAATTCTGTTAACACAGCACATTTCTGGAGCTGAGATCACGTCATTCCCCCATACACACACACACACACACACACACACACACACACACACACACACACACACACACGAGATGAAGCTAGAGTTTGCAAAGCAGGTCTTCACATCGGAAGCACGTTATTGTTTCTGAGACTTCTGTTTATAAAATGTTGGATTAAATCAAGCAAGTAATTATTTTGTACTGTTACTTCTCCAGTATCTGTTTAAAAACAAACAAACAATAAAAAATCTCAAAAAGATTTCTTTTGTTGTGTATGACTTGCTTTGCCTGAATGTATGTCTGTCCACCATACAATCAGTGCTCAGGGGCCAGTGCTGAATCATGTCTTTAATCTAGCAATTTCAACCTGTGAATTGCCACCCTTGAGGGTCAAATGTCAGACATCCTACATATCAGATACTGACATTACAATTCATAACAATAGCAAAATTAGCTATAAAAATAAGTAGCAGTGAAATAATTTTCTTTGGAGGCCACCAATGTAGGACCCAGCCATGACAAGCTCAATAGAGTCTCAGTAGCTTACCCTAAGGCAATACCTGGTTCTAAGAAAGATCACAAACTGAGACCACCTAGGAACCATCAGACCATCCAAAGGAAATTCCTGATGTTCCAAACCTTGTAGATAGGATCAACTGCCAGCACACACCCACTCCCTTTTCACCAGGAAACCCCTAACAAATGTCAGCCAATCAGAGGTTCTGAATCTTAGAAATCCCTCATCCCAAACTCTGCTTATTATAAAAACCCCACCCCAACTGAGTAGGGGCTTTTCGATCAAGCCAATACACTGAACACATGGAGAGTCACATTGAACACATGCAGAGTCCAAGTTCAAGAACTTGTGTAAGAATAAATGATCTTGGCTTTTATATACAGGACTTGGTCTCCTATTTGGTTTTGGGGGGATTCTGTGGCATGGTCATAACACACAACATGAGGAACTGTATTGAAGGGTTGCAGTATCAGGAAAACTTAAGAATCAATGCTCTAGCCCATAATACTATAGTATCCTTAAGAATTAGGATTGAATTGGGATTATTAACCAGATTTGACAGCACATATCTGTAATCTTGGCACTTTGGAGGTAAAAGAAAGGGTAACACAGTTCAAAGTCATCCAACGTAAGGAGTTGGGAGACCAGCCTAGCTTTTGTTGTTATTTTATGTGCCTTGGTGGGACAGTATCAGAACCCTGGGACTGGAGTTACAGACAGTTATAAGCTGTCATATGGGTGCTGGGAATTGAACCTGGATTCACCGGAAGAGCAGCCAGTGCTCTTAACTACTGAGCCATCTCTCCAGTCCCCAGTCCAAATTGTAGGTAGGTAGATGGAAGGAAGGAAGGAAAGAAGGAAGGAAGGAAGGAAGGAAGGAAGGAAGGAAGGAAGGAAGGAAGGAAGGAAGGAAGGAAGGGTAGCTAAAGCCAAATGTATTGGCTCACACATTGATGCTATGTTGCATTACAAGAAGCAAAGGAGCAGGAAGAATCTTGTCACACTGGCTAGAAAAGTAAGCATCAAACATTAAAAGAGCTCAAAAGAAGCAAGCAAGCCTAGAGGGACATGGTGGGACATATCTGTAATCCTAGGAGCAGCTTCAAAATATAGCCAAGCATATTTATACTGATTAAGATACATCACATGTTTGTTTAAAACCAATACTAGACTCAATACCAAAATGGTAAGGCTGAACAAGATAGTCATAAATTGTGTTTGATTTGGGTGGTTGTGTGTGTAATAAATATAATTTTTTTTTAAATGAAGGAGTTGGAGAGATGGCTGAGCAGTTAAGAAGACCTACTGATCTTGCAAAGGATCTGGGTTTGGTCCCCAGCACTCATGACTCCAAATCCAGGGGATCTAAAATCCTCTTCTGACCTCTGTGGCTCTTGTACACAAATGGTGCACAAATGTACTCTCAGGAACATCCATATAAATATTTTTACGGGGATGGGTTGAGATGGAAACAGAAGGGATTAGGTGAGGGGGATTGGAGAGAGAATTCTGGGAGAGACGACCAGAATTGGGGGACATTTTAGAAGTGCCATAGAACTAGTGCAATGGAAAGCCCCTGAAATCTACAAAGGTGACTCTAGAAGACTCTAGTAATTTGGGTATGCAGCCTGAACCTGCATCTGCAGGGACCAGGCAAGGCTTCTAGAGGAGAGACTGAAACCCCAACCCAGGCACAAAACCTTTGGCCTGCAGTTGCCCTGCCTGCAAAAAGTGCGCGGATAAAGGTGGCACAGAATTTTTAGAAGTGGCCACCAAAGAACGGTCCACCTGTGATGTGGGAGAGTCTTCTGTTTGTGTTGATTCATTGGTTAATAAAGAAACTGCCTTGGCCCATTTGATGGGCCAGCCCTTAGGTGGGTGGAGTAGACAGAACAGAATGCTGGGAAGAAGGGAAGTTAGTCATCGGCATGCCTCTCCTCTCTGGGACAGACGCCATGGAGCCAGCCACGCTGAATCTTTCCCGGTAAGACACCACCTCGTGGTGCTACAGACATTACTAAATATGGGTTAAAACAAGATGTGAGAATTAGCTAATAAGAGGCTGAAACTAATGGGTCAGGCAGTATTTAAATGAATACAGTTTGTGTGCTGTTATTTCGCGTGTAAAGCTAGCCGTGTGGAATCCGGGCAGGATGAAAAACAGGCCTGCCCGCGTCTCATCTACACACCTGGAGACCCACACCGGGATTGGGAGCCCATACCTGACACTGCCTGGAGGGCCAGGAACCAGAGGCTGAACAGCCCAGAGACCTAGGACAAAACAAACAAGACTGGAAAAAAGTCAATGAATCCTAATGCTTTACTTTTCTAGGCACAGACCAGAGTCTAGGGTAATTGTCACAGAGGCTTCATCCAGCAACTGATGGGAGCACAAGCAGAGACCCACAGCCAAATGCTAGGCGAAGTTCAGCCAATCCTGCGAGACTCACAAAAATCAACTAATCAGGGTTCATAGGGGCTCACAGAGACTGAATTGACAATCAGGAAGCCTGAATAGGTCTGAGCGAGGTCCTCTGCAAACATTTTATAGTTGTGCAGCTTGGTGCTCCTGTGGGACTCCTAACGGTAGGGGCAGGGGCTGTCTCTGACTCCTTTGCCTGCTTTTGGGACCCTTTTCTTCCTACTGAGTTGCATTATCCAGCCTTGACATGAGGTGTGCACCTAGTCTTACTCTTACTTGTCATGTTGTGTTTGGTTGTTATCTGTGAGAGGACTGCTCTTCTATGAAGGGAAGAGGGGAAGATCTGGGGGAGAGGGAAAGTGGGGAGGGACAGGGAGGAGAGGAGGAAGGGAACTGCAGTCAGGACACATGAGGGAAAAACAAACACAAAAGGAACTGTGGTCAGGTGTAGAAGCGCATTTCCTTAAACGTTAGCAGAGGCAGGGGGATCTATCTGAGTTTGAGGGCAGTCTAGTCTACACACACAACATAAAAAGTAAAGATCCTATCTAGAAAAGGAGGAGGTTGGGAACGCTCAAGTTTTTCAAAGTACAAAGGGTTAAGAATAATGCTCTGAAGAGTAAATTACAGAGATGGCTCTTCCAGAGAACCAGGCTTAATTCCTAGTACACACAGGGCAGCAGACTACAACTGTCTGAAACGTCATTCCCTCTTCTGGCTTCTGTGTGTGGGGTGTGTGTGTGTGTGTGTGTGCGCACGCGCACGCCCGCGCGCGTGTAAATCCCCTTAGAAAGAGCAAGAATCAGATCAGTATTTCAACCAAAGAATGGTTTGTACTATGTTACCAGAAGATGACGGGGTCCAACCGTCATCCCATGGATGAGAAGGGAGAGCAGTTCAAGTGGTTACAGTGAGTTTCCATTAGAAAACTGCAACTAATTCAAGTGCTGATTGTTCTCCATGAAGAAGGCATTCATGCAGTTCCGGACAGAATGAGAGCGGAACTTCTGGAGGGAGGCTAAGCTTTATAAAGTGCCATTTTAAACAGCATTAACATTCTCTGAAATTAAAAATTCATGTTTATTACCAAAACCACTTTAAATTTAATTAGATAGAATCTTTAACATAGAAACACTTACCTCGCCAAGGGTTCCTGGACTCTCTTAATAACATGGTAGAAAAGGATGTCCTTTACCAGCATGTACTTGTCACTTGCTGTTGTTATGAGTCTTAAGCACCCAATACTCTCCAGGTAGCTGTAGCACTCCTTTATTGCTGACTTCAAGCTGTTCATATCGGCTGCAGCATTTATCTGCAATACAGGAGAAGAAACATTTATTCTGAATGAGACCAAATTTAAGATGATACATATTGTATATTCCATTTAAAAATGGGTGCGCATGCGGGTTTATGTTTGTGAATACAGGTGCCGATGGGGATCTGGAGGTTGTGACTTGCCTGCCATGGATGTTGGGAATTAATCTGGATCTTCTGCTAAAAACAGCACCATGTCTTTTTATGTGTCTTTTGAGACAATGTCTAACTGGAGACCTTGGCTAGCCTAGAATTCTCTATGCAGAGCAGGCTGATCATGAGTACAGGATGTGCCCACCTCTGCCTCCCAAGAGCTGGACCTGAAGGTGTGCAGCACTGCTCCAGACCCCAGCCTGCACTCTCAACTGCTGGACTGTCTCTCCAGTCCTGTATTCAACTATTCCGGAAAACAGGGTGGAATAAAATTATGCCCAGAAATAAATTAGAGAAGTCCTTTACCACCCTGGAAACCACATGATGGAAAGAGGAAAAAAAAAAAAAAATCAACGCCCACAGGTTGCCTTCTGACACCCACATGTGCACTATGGCATAAATACATGTCACATCCAACAAATACTACAGGCTATAATGTGCTAGTTCCTACTCTAAAACCGAGAAAGCAGATTTTAAACATCTATGCATTCTTCTTCTTCTTTTTTTTTTTTTTTTCGGTTTTTCCAGACAGGGTTTCTCTGTGGCTTTGGAGCCTGTCCTGGGTTTTAAACATCTATGCATTCTTATACATACCCTACACATTGTCAAATGGTATGGCAGTATACTAGATTAATGCTCATTTTCTGTGCTTTTTCTACAACTTAAATTCAGAGATTAAGATATTATTAATTCAGCATTCCGTCCTCAATAAAACAGTTCAGCACACATAACATTTAATAACTAAATGAATGAGCAAACAGGATATAGTCAAAATGGAACGTCTGGAAGAATCAGTAGAAGAAATATTAGGAAAAAAATCTGAGTTTGATATAGTCTCACTAGAAATAAAAAAAAGTCAGATATGCCACTTTTATATACTAATAACTAGGATATAGTTGGGAAAATATAATAAGAAAGAATGAAAGTGCTCCCTTTTCTTATAAATAAGTATTTGAGAAAAAAAGCAATGAAAATCTTTGGACTGGGGCAAATAATTAGCTTTTGTCTTATAAAAGCAAGATGGCTCAGCAGGTAAGATCTTTGCCACACAAGGATAAAGACATGAATTCCATCCTGAGTCCCAGGGTACAGGGAGAAAACTGACTCCCAAAAGCTGTACCGACTTCTTACCTCCACATGTGTGCCACAACAGGAACGCAACACACACACATATGTAAAATAGAAACATGCTGGGCTTGACAAACTCACTCTAAAATTTACAACGGGTAGGTTAGCAGTAAAGAGCACTTGTTGCTGTTTCAGGGTAGGAGTTCTGCTCCCAGCACCCACACTGGGTGGCACACACACAGCCCATACACAGATGCACACATATAAACATAAAAAAAAAAAACCTTTGGAAAACGACATGTGATTTTAGCAAGGCCTGGTGGCACATACCTATCTGCATTCCCATCACGTGGGATGGCTGAGGAAAAGATTAAGAGGTCAGGCCAGCCTGGGCTACAGAGGCCCTAGATCAAAAATAAACCCCAAGGAGTCCAGTGTCGGACGACTACAGCGATGGCTGAGGCATCAACCTTCTGTGCTGAACAAGTGAGACACTCACTGTTAAATGAGGTGGACGTCACCTGGCAAGCAAATGGAACTGCATCTCCTTTTAAAATGCTAAGTTCAAGGCCTACTAGACAAGCCAGCACTCCTTCAGTTCTGGCACGCGGGAAAGCAGAGACAGGTGGGTCTCTGATTTTGAGGCCAGCCTACTCTTCATAGTGAGGTCCAAGCCATGAAGGGCTGTCAAGATCGAAACTACCAGAAAAAAAAAAAAACCATAAATACTCACTCTATCACTTCAGTTCCTTTAGTGGATCATATGATCTCTCCTCATCACATACATGAGGAATGACAAACACCGACTGATCAGACAAACCCTTATCCTCAGGTCTCCCCTTATAAAGGAAAGTCTACTTTATCTGCTTCCAGGATGCATTATGGAACTTGCCTGATTATCTGTCCAGTCTTGGCCACTCTGACTGTAAATCTATGTAACATTAAATAACATGGAACCTATCACAATGTCCATCTCAATCTAGCAGACTCTTACCTTTCTTTTGTTACAAGACAGGATCTCAAGTTGTAGCTCTTAAAATTGAACTCTTAAATGGTGAGATTTGTATAGACATGTTCAACCATGCAGAGGCCAGACTGGTTTCTGACTTAGTTCTGAGCTCTTTGGGTAAACATAACAGAGCCATCATTTATATTAAATGCAGTTAGAATATAATTTATATTTTAATAAACAGATCTTTTTTTTTTTTACCTTGAATATAATCTGTGTCACTTCAAAGTCTGAAACATCATCTACAATTGGTAGGGTATTTTCTGGTCCATAAACAAGACAGTTGAACAAAGTCTCAGAAAAGAAACCAGGAGAAGGACCACCATGAACTAAGGAAATGGCAAGCATTTTGCCAGCTTCATAGTAAAGGTTCTCTTCCAGAGCTGTAAATACAGATAAAAAATAACTCATTAAATTAAAAAAAAACATCATTTAAAATGAAGACATAGATAATAGCTAAAAATTAATTTAAAAATCTAAGCACTTGTAAAATAACCATAAGAAACTACCATCCTGTATATGGACCTTCCCAAGAACTGTGTTGAATAGCTTCACCCTGGATATAGATAACCAATTATAGAACAAAATGTAAATCCATGGGAAAGTAAACTACCTATAACCAAGGGCTGCAGTGATGGCTCAGCAGTTAAGACACTTGCAGAGGACATGACTTTACTTTCGGCACACATGGTGGTTCGCAATAACCTGTAACTCCAATTCCATGGGACCTGGCATCCTTTTCTGACCTTTGAAGGCACCAGACACAAGTGCTATACACACATACATTCACGCAAAATACTCATTCACATGAAATAAAAATACAATCTTTAAAAATGTGACTGCAGTTAATTGTATCACAATAAATGTAAACCCTCTGGCTTACTTTTGTCTGTCACTAAATTTATACATAGCTGGGTTCTGCTATATTAGATCTGAGACTTGAATTAGTTAAAAAGTGCAGCTATTAGATGCATGAAACTAGAATAGACCACAGTACACAGCATCCCTCACTCGTGGCTATCCAGGTTATGGCATTTTAACTGTGAGACATAATGTTGCAATCACTATTGGTTTACATATTCTTGCTCAAATACATGATCTGATCAGATCAATTCATATATATGGTATTAGGGAATCAAAGGATATGAACATTTTTAAGGTTGTTTATGGATTTACTCCCATAGCACACAGTTAAAGCATTAAGTACCTTTAAAAAAGGTTATTCACAACGTGTTAGCAACTATGATGGGTGAGAAAGATATATAAATGCTAGTTTATACTTTAATAGTTCTTTAAAACATTTTATTAATAACTAACATTTAAAGTATATTTTTGACAATAATCTTATTTGTAGCTACAGTCTACAGCTGAAAAAAGACCTATATGCACAGAAAGTAATGAAATAAAAGCTACTAGGTCGCTATATGCAGACTTGAATCAGGATTTAGAGTACATTTCTGTGTTTTACACTGTGCCAAAGCTACCTTAAAAGTTAACATAACTATTTAGCACGGTACGGGGGAGGGCAGAGAACTAAATTTACACTATAAATAGAAAAAATAATTATGCTTCAATTAATGATAAAGGAAGAAACTGAACTGTAATAAATCTTACTCCTTTTTAATTTCCTTGTTGTAGGAAAAACTCTTAAGAACACTGAATTGTTGTTTTCAAGTGTTTATTTGAACCAAAATACATTTTTACCAACAGCAAAGGCAGAAAGGAACATAAGAAATTTTTAAAAGAAAACCTTTAGTCGCAGCACTTTAGAGGCAGAGGCAGCCAGATATCTGTGATGAGTTTGAGACCCAGTCATGTCTACAGAGGAGTTGTAGGACAGCCAGGACTACACAGAGAAACCCTGTCTCAAAACAAAACAAAAAAGCAAAACAAAACAAAACCAAACAACAACAACAAAAAGCAAAAAAGGGGGAGGAATCTTATATACAAAATACATATAAGACTCAATCCCAAGGTAACAGCCCCACACTTGCCTCGCGTTTCCAAGACGCTGGGCTAAGCCTCTCAGTGCATTAAAAAAAAAAAAAAATCAAGGGCTGGAGAGATGGCTCAGTGGTTAAGAGCACTGACTGTTCTTCCAGAGGACCTGGGTTCAATTCCCAGCACACACATGGCAGCTCCCAACTGTCTGAAGATCCAGATCCAGTTGCAGGGGATCTGACACATTCACACCAATGCACATAAAGTTAAACCATAAAAATATTTTTAAAAAAATCAAGTTACACATGAATAATAAAAAATTAAATAAATTCCATGTTGTAAACAGATACACACACACAGTGCTTAATTATAAAAAAGAACAAAGGCTAGGTGTGGTGGCGCACACCTTTAATCCCAACACCTGGGAGGCAGAGGCAGGCCAATCTCTAAATTCGAGACCAGCCTGGTCTACTGAGAAAGTAGACTACATTAAGGACCCTTGTCTCAAAAAACCAAAATGAACAAGAAGACTCCAAATAGTTATCCATTTCATCTGCTGACACTTATCAAATGATATTCAAGAAATAAAGTTTAACATAGTTATGAAATTAAATCATTAAACAGATTACTATAATAAAGATAAAAGAATTGCTTTTTTAAAAATATGTGCTGTCTACGTGTATGCATAAGAGGACGCCCGAAGAGGGCACAGGTGCTAGACCACCTGAAGCAGGACTTTTAGGTAGTTATGATGTAGGTGCTGGAAATGCACTCAGCTCCTCTGCAAGCAAAGCAAGCATTCTTAACCACTGAGCCATTTCTCCAACAACAGATATTCTGAAATCTTTATTTTAAAAATATCAAATTCGGATTCACGAACAAATGGAAATTATTTATTCCAGATATACCTAAAGAATCATAATTAAAACCAACTCTCTGGTTTTGGCTATACATGCTATCTTCGGTATGTATAATTGTTGTGAATTAGGTCAGTATGATAAATAACCAGGCCAGCTCAAGAATAACAATTATATTTTAATGGTTATAAGGGGAAACTCATGCTACAAGAATGGGAGGTCCGACTTCCTATCTGTCCGGAGGGAGGGAGTGTGCAGGAAGAGCGCGCATCTGGGTCCTCCCAGTTTTTTTTCTGGGCTCCAGGTAGCCACACCTTAACTAGGTATGATTGGTTGACAGAGTTTCCCCATCATATAATAATAAATAATTACCTTGAGAATTGAGAGCCAAGTTCTTTGACAAAGACCCTTCAAACAAAGATGAATTCTCAAGATGTTCCATTAAGTGACTCAGAAATTCCTGCTTTGATACAGGATGTTCTCTTCCAAGTTTTTCATTTTCATTAACATATACTACTTCAATGGTGTATGAAGGGTTAAACTTCTGACTCTGGAACTGCTCTAAGGCACTCCTCCACACATTGGCTTTGTTGATCCATAATCTCTTAGTTTTCTTTTTAATTTGGAATCCTAACTCTACCAATATTGTTGAAATGTCTCTCTTAAACTTGCTGCCTTGCCTAGAAAACACAAATTTGAATAAAGAACATTACTTTAAAGCAGTTTATGTGAAACAACAGATAGACATTAAAGTTGCAGTTCTTTTTGTTTGTTTTGTTTTTAAGTTCAAAGAGATAGTCTTTTGATGATATTAGAACCAAATCCAAAAATGTTAATCTGATTATCTACTTTTAAATTCCATCAATCTAATCATCTATCAATTTATAATCGTTTGCAAGAATACTGAAGATTATTTGAATGTCTAATTCAGTGGACTCAAATTTAAGGGTATGAAGTTCAAATTTTTACTTCCTGGCCAGTAGCTAAAACAACCTGATTGCAGCAATAATGTACTTTCCATAGTGCAGCTATAATTGATAATATAGCTAAAATTATCAACAGAACTCACAACTCCCTTATGTATCTTGCAGTCTAGACCATCTTGACCAACAGCATCATTTATGAACTAATTAAAAGCCAAACGCTTGAGCCCCAAGGCAAGTCTGCACAATCAGCAGCACTGTGGGTTAGCGTGCATGTGAAGTCTGCACAATCAGAACCTCTGTGGGTCAGTGTGCATGTGAAGCACACGGGTTATGTTTTCCATCTGCAGGGAGAACTAATAAACTCAGTGTGCACGGATCATCTCTCTCTAACACTGTCCTGCTCAAACACTGCAGCTGTATTTTATTATTGCAGCTGATTCCTTGATCCTCAGGAATGTCACTGCTGCTCCTCAAGCCATGACTGGACATTGGAACAGAAACAAGCAATCAATTATCTATAACGCAACATCTTTGCAAATCTAAATATTAAAATTATTTTCAAACTATATGAATACAACACAATGAATCATTTTCATTTAAAAGTAACAAATTATTAGAGAGAGCTTTTCAGTTGAAGTAGCAAAGAGAAATTATTGGCTTGAGGATCCTGACATTAACTGTGTATGAAGTAAACAATGGCTGTAACATCAAGAAACCAACCTTGGTGTTAAACAGGACTTTTTTACAGAGGGACGCTGTGCGCTTAAAAACGGAACATCTTGCTTTAGTCTGAAATCAAATAATGTTGTAAAGATATTTTGTAGTTTATATCTTTAAAATTAATTTATAGTATGAAGTATAAAATAAGAAAATTACTAAAATTGATTAATGTAGCCTGATATCTGTTTTTCCTCCCTCACTCCCTCCTCCCTTCCTTTATGATATGGGTTCTCAGGTATCCCAGGATGGTCTCAAATTCATTACGTAGCTGAGACTACTGGGATGTGACCATGCCGCGGTATTCTGTTTCCTCCCGCCTTTCCTGCCTTCATCCACCCTATACTGGGTCCTACAGCTTGAAAAATCATTTTTCTAAACAACTGTATAATCAGCTAATATCCTAAGTGTGTGTAGCACCTGAAGTCATAATTTTCTTCATAGCGATTTTTGTATTTTTCTAAAATTAAAACGCATACCTCTGTAATTCTTTATGATGGGTTCCAGCTGACTGTCTGGGGAGCTTAGATGACGGCTCTTCCAACAGGCAATCAGTAACTGTCACATTAGTAGAGTTGGCTAATGGGTGTTTGGGGGCCTTTCGGAAATCTACATATTTAAATCCCGAGGTTAGCTTAACAGATACACAGGCAAAAGTTTTCAACAACATGCACTTAAACAAAAGCAACTTTACTCAAAATGACAAGCTGTTACCTGCACTGAAGCTGATTCTTCTACAGTCCAAACACTCCCAGTTTTGTTCCAATAACTGCAGCGAGGAGCAGGCTACATGTGTTCCGCTAGAACCACAACACTGACAGCGCTTTACTTCCCATTTGCTGAGGACATAAAGAAAAGTCTATTTGCATGTCTGGGAGACCTGGATGCCATTCAGATTACCACCTAAAGTCCAGCCCAGTCAGACACCATACCAGCCTACCAAGGGAAGGAAAGACTACACCTTTAAGATTTCATTTCTTCCACAAAAGTACTGAGTGACTTAGGCAGGGTCTAGCTAGGCACTGCAAGCCCAGTGATCTTCCTACCTCATCCTCCCTAGTGCTGGGTTCTAGAATGCCATATCACATCTGACTCTAAAATATTTTCTCTTTCATTAAATGTTTATAATCTCTTCTACTACACATCCTGAACTTAAAAACCTAAATAAATACATGTATACATATACATACATATATATATACACACACACAGAAAGAATATAAATATCAGAAAGGTTTATAATAGGGAGAAAACATTTTCCTTTACATTTGGAGATAGATTACATTCAGAGAAACAAACTATTGTTCAGTATTTACAAAACCAAACAAATAAGTATTGCTCTGACATCAGGTTCCATGCACTGCAGTCAAATCTAGAGTTTGTTCCTGGCTCATATTCATATTCTCTCTCATCTTTGTTCACCTCTCCTTGTCTCCACATAGGTTTACGTATTAGAGTTTTGATTGCTGTGATAAAACACCATGATCAAAAGTAACTTAGGGAGGAAAGTGTTTACAGGACCATCACTGAGAGAACACAAGGCAGGAACCTGGAGACAGGAGCTGATGCAGAGGCCATAGAGGGGTGTTGCTTACCAGACTGCTCCTCGTGACTTGCTCAGCCTGAACCCAGAACCACCAGTACAGGGACAACACCACCCACAATGGGGTGGGCCTCTCAGATCAATTACTAATTAAGAAAACTTACGGAGTTCCCCCTTCTCAGAGTATTTTCTGTCATGCTGACATAAAACTGGCCAGCACACAGTAGAAAGCAAACGTGTTGGACACAAAGCTTCTTTCACACTGTGTGGGTACGAGAATGCAATCTTTTGTACAGAAACAAATGCATTCCCCGAATATATGGAAACATGAGTGGCAAGTCAGGAGCTGTCCTTCAACCCACGTGTGTGTGGGCACTGGTACCTGACCCCTCCTCAAACAAACAGTCATACTCATGCCTCTAAAAGAAGAGCTTACAACAGGCCAGGCCCTCATCTTAGTCTTTACATAACATGTTGAGCTTTTACAACTTTGAAAGTGGAAAGAACACTACCACGTATATTCTTTAAGAGGAAACTAACCAGAATGCTAATTTCCCTAAGCTTATACTCCTATATGCCTTAGAGTGAAGTTTCCAACCCAGGTCACCTTGGCTTTAGATCCATGCTCCATACTACACTAAGCTGCCTTTTACCAATACTACCTTTGTCTTAGCAGGATGAAAGGAGTACAGTTAAATATAAAGCAAGCATCCAGGTAACAGCTTTATGTGTCCCACGAGGGAAGGTTAAAAAAAAGGATAACAATCTCAAGTAGATTAGGGGGCCTGCAATATATAGGAAGTTTCAAAAGCTGGCCAGTGCTCAATGATTCTTCACACTCAGGAGTCGATACAAGAGAATCACTTCATGATAAACAATTCTCTGCATCCTAAGCTTCCTATGTCAAGGGAGACTACATTAGCATATTTTTACTACTGAGTGATTGGGCCACAGATAACACAGAGACAACCATGAGGACACATGAGCAGGTACCACCTGCATCACCTCAAGGGAAAGCTGCTAAACAAGACAGTGTCAGAGATGCCTAGGTCTTGGACTTCTATCTCTAAAGCAGCACCCAGTCTTCACTTGGTTACAGGAGTGGTATATAATTTTCATTGATAGCACCCCCTCAACTTGGAACAGACTCATGAAATTTTACTAAAAAAAGTTAATATATTGATTACAGAAATTTCTCTGTAAACATATGTACTTAATAAACATACTCCATCTTAAGCTAAAACTTCAAATATCCTAAGAGGGAAACTATTTCACTATCGAGATAATCTACAGTATTAAGTCAGAACAACTAAACGCAATGCAATTTGCAGCAGAAATACCTATTAGGTTCATTATAGTCTCGTCCCTTTTTGCAGTGACATCTTCGGACATCACAGCGGTTATGGCTCTGTAACAGATCTTCATAGGCATTTTCTTCTAATTCCCAGGATGCATCTCTATAATGAAGTAAGATATAAAAAGGTGTTGGTCTAACGAAATTGATAATTTCGAAACAAGGACAAAAGTTAGCCTTCTTAGGCTGATCTTCTGAGCGTAGAAATCCATTGCTACTTTACCTTACACTCAATTTCACAGCTAACTTTCAAACACTATGACAAGTTAAACAGAATCTTTTTAAGACCTTTATTTTTCTAGTATTTCATTTCTAATTTTTGTTGTTATACCCTAGGCTAGCTTCAAACTAAAGTCCCTTTCCCCAGTTTCTCAAGTGCTGGGATTATTAAGTGCGTTTGTTTTTATCTATTTTTCCCTCTTACCCTGACCCAAGACTCCCGCCCATGCGAGCCTGGAACTCGCTGCACAGCCCATGCTCGCTGCACACCTGACGCCTCCCAAGGACCGGGATCCCATTTTCACTACTTGGGATTTCTTGTCTTATGACATTACTAATATTCTTTTCCATTTTAAACCCATTTAGTCAGTCTTAGGTCATCTATGAATACCAACTTAAAGGTGCTATACAAATCACCAGAACTGGACTTAACTGAGAAACTAAGAAACACATCAGCTAATGAGACAATGGTACCATAGTGCCTGTTCTTCAAGACTGGCCACCTGGGAGAAGGCACCTGACCATGTGACATGGCTAATTAGCCACAATCACTATTAAAATATAAATTAATTATTTTTAATATTAATAAATACTACATTTAAATGTTTTTTGGTCAAAAAGCCAAATGTTACTCACTTTTCAGGAATATGAATTCCCATTCTCAACATCTCTTTCTGAAAGATGTCGGTATTATTGCATAGTGTACACCTAAAGAAAAACACTCCTGCACTTAATGCTTGAACCTACAGCAGAAAATGGAAAATCTATTGTTAGCAATGCATCTCTCATCAGGATGTGGATCAAATAACTAACACAACATATGCGATCTTTCCCTTACTCTAGCATGAAAATATTTTCTCTGCCAATGGCTCTTACAACTATAAGCAACCACCTTCAACACGGAGAGCACTTCCCTCTGTTTAAAAATCACCTCACACTTAATTCTTAACCTCTCAGCAGTCCCCGATTTATTACCTGCAACTTGAATACTGCTCTAGCTTGCTTTCTGCTGCTTTGATTAAAGAGAGAACAACTCAGAAGAGTTGAATTTTGTCTTCAATTCCCAGGTCCCACATCACTGAGGGAAGAAATTCAGGGCAGGAGCCTGGAGCCTAGAGGATCTGTACACCCAGGGCAAGTGTGCTGGGGTAGTAGCCCCGTCAACAGTAGCCTGGACCCTCCTCCACCACCTGTGGTCAACGGCCCACAGACATGCTCATAACCCAATCTGTTGAAGGCGAAGCCACAACTGAGGCTCTCTCTTCCCAGGAGTACCTAGCTTGTGTTATGTTGCCAAAGCTAACGAGCACAGACGGTTAATACAATTTCATTTCCTAAATATTACTTTGTCCTCCATAGTAGAAGGAGAAACAATAAAAATCTTCAGTTACTTAACTTACTAGTGTTTATTATTATGTAAGCATTTTATTTGTAACTGTGTTGTTTCTCCCCTATAAGGGAAATACTGACATTTTAAGGGAAGTCTCAATGGCAAGACAGAGAACATGATATTAGGAATACTGTAATTAATAACATGTTTTGATATGACAAACTGAACTAAGTAATAAGACTAAACAGGTGCATCAAATCCTGGAGAAGAAGCGATCTGAGCAGTAGCTCAGCCTCTTAAGCGTGGTGCTTTCGAATCCTAGGTCTGGTCCCTAGTTGTTCGATTCTGTCACAGAGCGGCATGGGCTGTCTGTGTCCCGAGTGTCCTCCTTCCCACGCCCTCTTGTGGTGTGGGGAAAAAAGAGTTTTGGGGGGCTGGAGAGATGGCTCAGAGGTTAAGAGC
The DNA here is from genome assembly GCF_903992535.2 of Arvicola amphibius. Lineage (NCBI taxonomy): Eukaryota > Metazoa > Chordata > Mammalia > Rodentia > Cricetidae > Arvicola > Arvicola amphibius. Next base: position 123,031,210 of record NC_052053.1, read on the forward strand.
ACTGACTGCTCTTCCAGAAGACCTGAGTTCAATTCCCAGAAACCACATGGTGGCTCACAACCATCTGTAATGAGATCTGGTGCCCTCTTCTGGAGTGCAGGCATATGTGGAGGCTAAACAATGTGTACATAATAAATAAATAAATCTTTAAAAAAAAAATCCTGGAGCCGGGCGATGGTGGCGCACGCCTTTAATCCCAGCACTCGGGAGGCAGAGGCAGGTGGATCTCTGTGAGTTCGAGACCAGCCTGGTCTACAGAGCTAGTTCCAGGACAGGCTCCAAAGCCACAGAGAAACCCTGTCTCGAAAAACCAAAAAAAAAAAAAATCCTGGAGAAGAAAAGCTTCAATGATAGCGTAAACTGATAAGAAATAGAGTATCTGGAACAATAAGTAGCTTATAGCAGCGAGACAGCGGTTACAACAGAAAAAGACACAGAAATAGGAGTTGGACTGATAAGGCTGAGGGACAGATGATGGATGGCGAAGAAGCAGAGAGAGAGGACTGAAGCTTGGACGCCTAGCACATGTTGGGCACACACAGGAAATACAGGAGAGGGACCAATTATGTTGCTAGGATACCAATCGGTGCAGAGAGAAGATGCTGTCTTACTAACCATGGGATTTGATACAAAGAAGTACCTAGTAGAAAAGGAAAGCACACAGAAAGAGACCAGAGACGAAACTGACCAGCTAGCACAGAACACGTGGAAGACCCCTGGACTCTGATGAGAAATGCAAACTGAGGAAACACCATTCTTGCCATTTTAATGTCCAGTCTCTTTTCACCAGATTTCTCTATGTGACAATCGAAGTAGTTAGAAGTAATATTGTTTAACCATGTGCTGTAAGCTGGAGTGGGTCTATTTCTGACTTTAGTTCTAGAATCAAGAGTCCCCATAGATCCTTTTAGAGAAAGTGACTGAAGAGTTAGTGTACAACTATTTATAATAGTAACTCTTTATTGACATATAATTGTCAAGTTTCTATGTGGATAGAACTCTAAATGCGTTTTCTTAAAAACAGCAGTATGGTTTTTGTTAACAGCATTATTTCTAAGGGCTGTCTTACATCTCACCTCAGACAAGCTTGGGGGTTGGTGAGAGAGCGCTCTACAGCACAAGATTCCAGCCCCACGCTTCTACTTTTCAATGACGAAGTCCTTATTAAAACTCATGAAAACATTAGGTCAAATCTAGGACCTCTCTGTGCTTTATTACTAAAAAATTAAGACACACTTATCAATAAACACAAATCTTTAAGAAAAATTACTTTTAAAAGGCTCTCACATAAAATGAATTTCCTCATCAATAGTAAGAAATGCACTTCATGATGGCATTCATTAATGCACTTCCTGCTACTAACACACATCTGTGTTTGAGAATTAACAAAATTACAACCATTTCCAATAATAGGCTCCAACTTACCACTTTTAACTAAATAACCTAAGTATTAACACTCAAGAGAACATTTTTTAAAGAAGCAGAAACCAGTCAAGCTGCAATACCTTATTACTCTAGGACTTTTTTTTTTCGGTTTTTCCAGACAGGGTTTCTCTGTGGCTTTGGAGCCTGTCCTGGAACTACCTCTTGTAGACCAGGCTGGCCTCAAACTCACAGAGATCCGTCTGCCTCTGCCTCCAGAGTGCTAGGATTAAAGGCGTGCGCCACCACCACCCAGCCTACTCTAGGACTTTTAACTATTTTTGTAAATATAGGGTAATTTAACACCTGATACCTTTCAAAAGAATTAAGGACAATAACCAGAAACATTTTACTTTACTACATAAAATAAAATCTAAGCTTTATAAACAATATTTTGTTTTGTTTTGTGAGACAAGGTTTCTCTGGGTAGCTTTAGAGCCTGCCTCTGCCTCCCAAGTGCTGGGATTTAAGGCCTGCACCACCACCGCCCAGCTCTATAAAACAATTTTTAAAAAGTAAATTTTTGTTATTTGGCATTGTTTTGTCTAATAACACTTCCAAATATATGTATATTAGATATAAAATACTAAATAATTGGTATTGCTTTCAAATTCTTAAGAATTTTCCAAATAAAAACATTACAATTACACTGAATGTTTAGCATCTGCTGGCTTCTAGTGCGCATTCAACCCAGGGGCCTTGTGCACTCTTGGCAAGCAATCTATCACTGAACTACATCTCTGACCCCATTTTTGGTTTTTATTATACTGTTTATTTGAGTAGAGCGAATACAGATTTATTAAGGGAAATTGAGAAGAGAACTCAATAGTAAAATAGGCTCTAAGACAGTAATTCTGATATTTCATGATATTCTATAACATTGATAACACCAAATATAAATTCAAATAAGCAAGCAACAGATTTTACATTATAGAGACAAAAATTGCAAAGCTGCATTACCTGTAAACAGTCTCTGTGAAACCAAGCATTCTTACAACAGGGGCTTCGCAGAACATTGTAAGTAGGAATAGGGTCGATGAACTCCAAACAGATGGTACATGGTAAAGAGTCTCTATACATATTGGATGTCATTGCTTGAACTGGCCGATGTTTCCAGCAAAATGACCTAAAAATGGAAATTATTTAAGAATATATAAGGAGGAGAAAACCATAAATCAGTTAACACTGTAATTTACAGACTTAAAGAGACAATTCCTTTCTTTTACAAATGCATCTAAAACAAATGTGCGCCCTAGTACATCCTAGAGTTGAAAGCTGGACGTGAATAATAACCTCGGAGCCATTGTAGACATGGCAATCTGCAGTTTGATCAGATAGAATTACTCCAAGAAGAAGTCATACATCATACAATACTGTATACAAATACACATACACACATCATGTATATCTTACATATATATCATGCATGTATTATAAATTTAGCACAGTTTTAAAAAGCAATTTACATGGGAATTATATCTTTGGGCTATTTATTTACCATTGTCCTTTAACATTTATATTTTCTTACTTAAAAATTTTTAAATGTTTATAAGGTGTTTTGCCAGTATATACATCTCTGTACCAATTACAGGCTAGGTGGCACCAAAAGCCATTAAGAAAAAGCTGGATCCAATGGAACTGAAGTATCAGACAGTTGTGAGCTGCCACTTAGGTGCTGGGTATAAAATCTGGGTCCTGTGGAAGAGCAGACAGTGCTGACTCATCATTCCAGCCCCTCATATTTAATACTCAATTAACATTTAAATAACTCACGCAAAATTGTCAGTGAACTGGAAAATACATTCGTTCTGAAGTCCACAGGGAAAGTGGTAACTTCGTTTACATCTGGGTACAACACATCCAATTGAAGCACCATTTTTCTTGCAAACTGCACACTTCTAAAAAGAAATATGAAAACAGGAGAATATTAAAATTATCAGTACAATAGCATAATCAAATAGTTAATGAGTATTCCTTGTAGAGAGACAAAAGATTATTGCCATAGTGATAGTATATTCTATCCTAACCCAGATGAGAAAACTCTAAGATACGTGCTGGTAGGTCTTTTCTTTTTAGTCAATTTACGTAAGAGTCCTCAGAGAAAAGGAGCTTCATTCAGTTGATGTAAATGCCTCCATCAGATTGATCTGTAGGCATTTTCACCATCAGAGACTGGTGTTGGGGCTCAGCCTATGGTGGCTGGGCAGGTAATCCTGGGTTGTATAGGAAAGCAGGCAGAGCAAGCCATGGACAACAAGCTAGTAAGCAGCGTTCCTCCATGGACTCTGCTTCTGTTCCTTTCTCTAGGTTTCTGTTTTGAGTTCCTTCCCTCAAGATGGACTGTGACATGGAAATTTAGGTAAAATACACTAGCCGGGGACGATGACTGTTACACACCTTTAATCCCAGCACTTGGCAGACACAGACAAGTGGATCTCTTTCGATGCTAGTCTGGGCTATACAGAGAAACCCTTCCACGTTGTTTTTGACTATGGTGTTTCTTACAGCACTGGAAAGCAAATTGGCATGGTTTGCTCACCTAAGGGATGCTAAAATTTAGAAAAGCCAGTATCTGTGAACTGAGATGGAAACACAGTTCTTGCAGACATAATTATTCAAGATCTTAAGGTCTCCTTTGACTAGTGTCTTTATGAAGGCAGATTTAAAACACAAGACTGCTGTGGGATAATGTTCTTGTATAATGTAAAGTTTTGTCACACATATTGGTTTGATAAAATGCTGTTAGCCAGTAGCTAGGCAGGAAGTATAGGCTGGGCAACCAGTCTAGAGAATACTGGAAAGAGCAAACACAGAGAGTCAATCACCAGCCAGATGCAGAAGAAGCAAGAAAAGAATGCCAAGCCACATGGCTAAACATAGAAAAGAACTATGGGTTAATTTAAGTTGTAAGAGCTAATTAATAATAAACCTGAGCCAATAGGCTAAAGAGTTTATATAATTAATATTAGCCTCTGTGTGTTTCTTTGGGACTGAATGGCTACAGGACTTCCATCTACAAATGTCGCCCAACATTTGAAAACTACATCTACATAAAACCTGAGAGAGTTTGAGAAGGGATTCTAGACACAAAAGAATAAAGTCAAGCACGGTTTCTTGGTAGCAGCATTTTCTCAGGTAGGCTCTGTTTGCTAGAGGCACACCTCCTTTAAGAGAGACTTCCTGACTCAGCATTAGTGGCAAAAACCTGCACAGCTCTTTAAAGAGGCCCCACTACCAAACAGTTAAATGATGTTTATGAGCAGTTGGTAGCATACTTCTTGGCAGCATGCTTCTTGGTGTTGGCATGGACCTAGAAATTCCATAGAGTTGTGGCAATAAATGTGTCTCCTGCCAGTACCTCTACCATGAAACTAGACTCTCAAGAAGCCAAGGAGTGGTAGAGCCAGCCGCCAAAGCCACCACTAATCCTAGCCATGTTGTTTAGCAGACTAAAGATTCATACGGCCACAAAAAGGTAAGAAATATACAATAAAGACTAAATAAATAAATTCCAAAAAACCCTCTAAATGGTTTATACAGTGTTTTAAAAAGTATATGTAGGCCGGGCGGTGGTGGCGCATGCCTTTAATCCCAGCACTCAGGAGGCAGAGGCAGGCGGATCTCTGTGAGTTCGAGACCAGCCTGGTCTACAAGAGCTAGTTCCAGGACAGGCTCTAAAGCTGCAGAGAAACCCTGTCTCGAAAAACCAAAAAAAAAAAAAAAAAAAAAAAAAAAAAAAAAAAAAAAGTATATGTAGGCTTGGTAGAGAAAAGAAAAAGGACAGAGAAAGTCCTAAAAAACAAATAGAATAGCCAGGTGTGATGGTGTACGCTTTTAATCCCAGCACTTGGGAGGCAGAGGCAGGTGGATCTCTGTGAGTTAGAGGCCAGGCTGGTCTACAGAGTGAGTTCCAGGGCAGCCAAAGATACACTGAGAAACATTGTATCAAGAACCAAAAATCAAAAAACAAAAATAAAAGAATTAAGAGTTTTAAAAAGCCACATAAAGATGGAACCTACACAGAGAATATGGATACTGTTTGTTATTGTGTTGTCTTTGAATTGCTTGACTGCTGAGGAAGGAGCAACAGCTGCTAAAAGACATTTTATTATTAATGCTGCTGGATTAATCAAACCTTTATGTTTTGATGCCTTGACTTCAAAATTTAAGCCAAAAGATATGTTACACTGGAGAAGAGGTTTTGCTTTTGTTTCCACAGGAAATGATAGGCTGTGGATTCATTCTGGGTTAAAAAAAAAAAAAAGTAAGGTTTGATCAAGGAAGACCCCGTGAAAAATCTCCAATAGGAACAGATGGCCCAGATGAGCCAACATTTTAGAGTATCACTGTTGCAATAGTCTTCTGAGTTCTAGAACAACTTGAAGGCTGACTGAGAGGATCTAGCCTCACAGAATACTCCAGTCAGGATTTGACCATAGTCCTAAATTTTCTTTGGGTCCCCATAATATTAGTAGCGTCCCCAATCATCAGGTAGTAGCCTAGAAAACTAGTCACACATTCCCCCCAAAATGGATTATGGATGTTTCTCATTGTTTTGTGTGTTGGTTACAAGTTGTTATGGACAATTAGTGTAGGATGTCCTTCTGTATTTGCATTGCTTTCATTGGTTGAATAAAGAAACTGCCTTGGCCTTTTGATAGGGCAAAATTTAGATAGGTGGAGTAGAGCAAACAGGATGCTGGGAAGAAGGGCAATGTGGTAGATGCCATGGTTCTCCTGCCCAAGATGGACGCCGGTTAGACTCATGCTGCCGGTAAGCTGCAGTCAAGTGGCAATACACATTAATGGAGATGGGTTAAACTAAGATGTGAGACTTAGCCAGTAAGAGGCTAGAAATAATGGGCCAGGCAGTGTTTAAATGAATACAGTTTCTGTGTGATTATTCTGGGTGAAAGCTACCAGGGCAGGATGGAACAAAAGGACCCGCTCCTCTTACAACAGATAATGGTCAGAAAAAAGGCTAAACAAATGAGATTAGATTCAGGGTTCTTGTTTTGAAAAGAAAAAAAGGGGAAGTACTCTGGGATAATGCTCTTGTATACTGTAGAGTTTTGTCATTCGTATTGGTTTAATAAAACACTGACTGGCTAGTAGCTAGGCAGGAAGTATAAGCGGGGCAACCAAAATACAGAATTTTGAGAAGAGAAGAAGGAAAGGCAGAGTCAGTCACTAGTCAGACACAGAGGAAGCAAGGTAAGAATGCCTTACTGAAAAAGGTACCAAGCCATGTGGCTAAACACAGATGAGAACTACGGGTTAATTTAAGTTGTAAGAGCTACTAACAATAAGCCTGAGCTAAGAGGCCAAATAGTTTATAATTAATATAAACCTGTGTGTTTCTTTGGGACTGAATGTCTGTGGGACCAGGTAGGACAGAAACTTCCATCTACACCAGACACTAATAAAACAGGCTATATGAAGACAAAAGATGACCTGGGGTTACACTAATGTGAACAAGGGACATCGAAAGCTACCAGCAGCCATCAGGTCAGGAGGGAGAGAAATAAACATACAGGAGGAATTCACTTCATAATCTTTAGCAAGCTCCAAATCTCCTAACACTATACTTTGTAACATTCAACTCTAAACTCGTGAGGGACTATATTTCTGTAATTTCTTATGACAGTCCCAGGAAATAGGACCAAAGTCACTAATAGTGCCATAATAGTGGCACATGCAGAAGACAGTAATTTGAGTATATTTCTGAGCCTACACATACCTTGGAAAACCCTGATAATGGTCAATGATTCAGGGATTACAGACTCACTGCCATGTCATGGGTTCACCCAGGCCATATGAACAATCCTGGAGAGGATCCTATGGTAGGTTGCATTCACAGTACACTGTGAATGTGTTGTTTGTTCTCATTAGTTAATAAATAAAGCTGCTTTGGCCTATGGCAAAGCAGGATAGAGCCAGGTGGGAAATCCTGGCAGAGATACAGGCAAAGAAAGGTGGAATCTGGGAGACACCAGCCACCCAAGAGGAAGCAAGACATGTAGAAAACACCTTGGCCATGTGGCAATACATAGATTAATAAACACAGGTTAATTTAAGATGTAAGAGCTAGCTAGTAATAATAATCACGAGCCATTAGCCAAACATTTCTAATTAGTATCAAGTCTGAGAAGTTACCCAGGAACTGGCAGAGGCAGGAGAGAAACCTCTGCTTACAGTACATGGGGTTGGGAGGACTCCTGCTCAGGTCAAGATGCTTTCAAAGGCCCAATGTACTCAGAGGATTTAGAAGTTTTAAGAAAATAGGTAGCTAAAAAAACATGCAACAGAAACTACCCTAATTCCAAATTTGCTGTTAAGAGGTAAAGGAATTTTGATACTAGCATCCTCCCTTGTGAAGATGGATGCTTAAAAAAAAAATCCCACACTAGCTCAGAATTGAGTACAATAAAGTTATTTATTTAGGGGTAAACTCACAGATCACAGTCCTCTGCTCGAACGGGAAAGCAACAGAATCCCACGGTCAGAAGAGATGGTGAATGCGTGTTTTACATCAGCATTTATAGTATAAGAGGCCATGCCCAAGTGGGTGGGTAACTTAAAGGCTGCTGGCTGTGGGAACTCCTACAACACCGTTGATCTTTTGGCTCATGCTAACCACCCTACAATGTTTCTCTAAAGCCCTAGATATTCTACTTTACTATCAACTCCGTTTATGCCAAGCACTCACCACCAAAAGTGACTATCTCCACTAAAGTAAATGCCTTTGTATGCTTCCTCTGCAAGCCTTCATGAAGGACACTGCTTTCTTCCCATTCACCTTATTTTCACCTCCGGCATACACTACTCCAGCTCAAGACTTTGGAACCCCAACCAAAGGCTTCTTCTGTACTTCAACTCGTGGCTTCAGCATTTTTGTATCAACCTCTGAGTTCCTGAATATTTTAATGTTCTTTGCCCCCACTTGAAAAAAAAATGATAAATTATCACATCTCCTAAGCTGTTCACTATGGAAATCATTATTTCGAGTGTCACATTCAGAACTTCTCATATTTTCAATTATTCAGTCTTCAACTGCCATTATTTCTACTCAGAGCAAATACAGACTAGTTTTTCCCTTGCAGATACCATAGTTATCATATGGAAGCTTCGAAAACAACTGAATAAGCAAGAAGTTACGTTTAGGACACATAAAGAAAGATCATTAGAGTTACAGAGACAAAAAAAAAAAAAAAAAATCACCAGTCCACACAGTTGTGTAATTTCTCCCTTAACATCATTCCAGTCTCAGCAACTGAGGGACATGGGTAAGTAGAATCTGCATTAAAGGACTGCAGATTAGCAGAACTAAACTGTTGTCATAATTATGATATAAAAGAGAGTATCATTCATGCTTATTTCTCACTATTCACAAACTGATGAAGACAGTATAATATATATACACACAATGCAATTTTATTCAGCCATAAAAGTGAAATTATAATATTGGCACAAAAATAGAAATGGAAACCACTGCATTAAGCAAAACAAGTCAACTGCAAATACATACTGCAGTATGTTTTCTCTTACACGCAAATCCTTCATTTTGTGTGTGTGAAAGTGACAGAAATGAAAGAAAGGGAACTGGGCTGGCTACTGTCATGTCAACTCGACACAAGCTAGAGAGAAGGGAACCTAACGGAGAAAAGGCCTCCAGAAAAATCAAGCTGTAGAGAAGTCTATGGGGCATTTTCTTAATTAGTGATTGATGTGGGTGGGGCCACCTCAGAGCTAGTGATGCTGGGCTCTATAAAAACAGCAGGCTGCGGCAAGCCAGAAGGAGCACACTAGTAAGCAGCAATCCTCCATGGCCCCTGCATTCTTACCTCCTGCCCACATGCTCCCTCAGGTCCATGGCTCCTGCATTGTTCTCCTGCCCCCACGTTCTTGCCCTGTTTTGAGTCACTATCCTGACTTCTTTGAATGAACACTGATATGGGAGAATAAGCCCAATGAACTCTTTCCTCTCCAAGTTGCTTTTGGTCATGTTTCATAACAGGAATAGTAACCCTAAGACAGGAACCGTAAGAGAGATGGTTCCAGAAGGGGGCGGGCTCAGGGAACATCACAGAACACGGGGACATAAGATGGATGGAGACTGTGGTACAAAGGTGCTTTTGGAACATGGCATTGCTCGTGTCCTCGCGCTCACAGCAGTTGTGACCATCAGCACACAACACAAGCCTGGCCTGTCAACATCCTACCATGGTGTGAGAGAAGAGTTCGTAGGTCTTCCAACGCCCTGCGTGTTTAGGCAGATAATGGCAGCTAGGGAGTTTAGATGCATTTCTGAGTATCTAGAGGCAGTTAATGATTAGTAGGAAGAAGGAAGATTTTCTTTTGTGGTAATACCACTGTAAGGAGCCCAAACTCCTGTAAATAAACTTTACCAGGATGCGTTATGTAATCTTAATAAAATGCAGTAGGTAACCGAGAAAAACAAGACTAAGTAAGAACGCGATGTAAAGGACTGGTGGACAGGGACCTACAGGAGTAGGAGGGAAACGTAGGCAAATACATTCTATATAAACCAAAATTCCACAATGCATGCATAATTAACACATGCAAATCAAATAATTTTAATGGAATAAATGAAAGCAGACAAGAGGGTTGGGGGAAGAGACTAAGGCAAAGCATGTGGGCCTCCTTCAAAAACTAGAAATAAATAAAACCAAAAGTGAACGAAATGACGAAACAGACAACTAGAAATTCCCTACTGCTAAGTTTTAATCAGTGTAGGTTAGACTTTCTTCTACAAAAATATAAAAATGTTTTAGCAAAATTTTTATTTGATAAAAATGTTCACTAGAATAAAATACCTTACCCATAAATTTCTAGTACAGGAACTGATAAAAGAAATTTTCCAAGGCAACACTAGCAGCATCTGTGGAACTTAGTATAAGGAATAAAACAATGACTTACCAGTTTAGAAGCTCTATGGACTTCCTTCTTAATGTCTTCTACTAGGAAGCCATAAACTCCTTCTTCTTCTTTACCTCTCTGCCAAATTCCACTTGACATTAACTATGAATATATACTCAATTAGGAAATACACTCCAAGAAACAAGGTTGGAATTAATAAATGTATACATTACTATTTTTTCCATGGCCAATAGAGGCAATTAACAGCACTTGACTTTGAAGACACTGCATGTTAACAGTGTATACATCTGAGTAACAGACAGAGGGTGGAGGTGGGACATAAAGGAAGGAACAGTCAATCCAATGAGCACTGCAGTCAGACAGAGCCTTACCAGCCACACCCTGATACTCTAGTCCACTCTAGTGCTGGAGGATTTTCATACTGTTCATAAGAAAATACAATTTTAATAAGGCTAAGTCTAGGATCAGCATTTGTGGTGGTTTGAATAAGAATGGCCCTCATAGGCTCACATATTTGAACTCTTAGTCAACGTGGAAGTGAGCTATTTGAAAGGATTACAAGGATTAGGAGGCGTGGCCTCATTGGAGGAAGTGTATCACTGGGGGTGAGCTGTGAGGTTTCAAAAGCCCAAGCCAAGTGCATGGCTGGTTTCAGATCAGGGTGTAGCTCTCAGCTACTTCTCTACACCTTGTTGACTTCCTGTCACCATGCACCCCGCCATGATTATGGACTAAACCTAGAAACTGTAAATAAGCTTCCAATTAAATGCGTTCTCTTCTAAGAGCTCCCTTTCTCATGGCATCTCCTCACAGGAGTAGAACAGTGACTAAGACAGTACTCTTTCGAAGAATTATATTAAAAGTCAGACTATAAATAAAACTTTAATATTAGTAAATATGCTATATAAAACACATCAATAAAAGCAGAGTTTGCGATTAGTAAAGTTTTAGTCTCAATAATATCCTGAAATACAACTAGTACATATTTGTCTAAGACTTAGGTATAAGAAATCATATATTGACTAACAGAAACAGTTCTTTATAAAAAAATAAAAGGTTAAGTGGAAACTTTCCAGTGCTAACTTCATGTTCTCTTAAGGCACAGTATGAAACGATTAGATTCTTAGACGAATCTACCAGTATGGTGAACTCCTAGAGTACAGTGGCTGGTGCTAACTGTCAGTCACAGAACCTGCATGCCAACGGGGACGGTTATGGTGACAGCTCTAACTTGGGTGGGAAGACCTGTGCATTGGAGTTTAACGTTCCCTGGCTGGGACCCTGAAGAACTCAAGTGAGCTGAGCTCTGTGTGTGTATGTGTGTATTTTCTGCTCTCTGCTATCAGCTCTCAAGCCCTGCCACTGTGCCTTCTCCACCATGGCAGACTGGCTAGAATGGGAGCCAGAACAATCGCCTCCTTCAAGTTGCTCAGGATACAACACATCAACAGAAAAAGCACCTGAAGCACAGCACCCGAAACAACCACTGTCTTGGATATAACACAATAGAGCAGAAGAGGGTCTCTGTCCCCCATCCCCCATTCGATATATCATGAGCAGTCCTTCTAAGAAGCCTAGCAGTAAGGAGCTAGAAGGAACTATGACTAAAAGCATATGAGCGGCCGTTGGAGGGAGACCCTCCAGCTCCTTAGTAAAGCCTTCAGATGTATCTGGGTGACATCTAAATTGGAGTCACATTAATGACTCAGCCAAAAACTATTCAGAGAATAAATATTGCTTTTCTCTATTAAATTTTGGAATAATTTCTATAGCACTCACAAAGAACTAACTTGGTTTCAATGCAGCCGTAGCAAGCTAACGGTCTAAGGCAGCAGGAACTTGCTTCATTTCAGGTTCTCTGAAATGGGAAGCCAGCAGAGCAAAGGGAAACAAAGGGAAGTCATCTACGAGTGAAGTCTTTGCTCTTCCCCTGAGCAAATCCTACTACTGCCTATTTCTTTTCTACTAATATTAATGACCTTCGGTCAGAACTTTTCCTTCCAGGTGCTCTATGAAATAAAATACTTTTCTTCTACTCCTTGAGCCGTCTAACAAGTCTTTTCTGAGACATATCACTAGCAACAAAGGAAACAAAAAGTGGTAAAAGGGTACTTCCCTTAGAGATCTAACCATTCTCTCCTTTTTAATAGAAAGATAAAACAGGTAAGGGTAAGTCTTTATATGCACCAAGTAATCTCAGGACCTTAAAATCCAATATAAAAATGATATTTTATGTAGATATGGAAAAGCTCCAGAAGCTAAGTGATATACCTAATTTTTAGAAATCAGTGTCGTCTATTTTCTCTCTAGCACACATTTCTAGAACTAGCGCCTACTTACCAAGCAGTAGTAATGGACACTGAAATTCCATTTCTCGTAAGTGTTCTTTTCTCCGTATTTATTGGGACAGTCATCACTTTTTCGGCAGAAAATACAAGCTAATAGCAAAAAAGTAGGTAAGTATAAAACTTATCTTAAAATTACAAAATAATTTATAGAATTAGTGCTTCTTTGATGCGTGTCCACGTGTGAACGGTGGCTATACTACACACATGGTGGTCAGAGGTCAACCTCGGGTGCTTCAGCTCTCCCTTTCCAGTTTGTTTATGGCATGGTACCTTCGGCCATCAGCTGCTTTATGTCCCTTGTAGGGACACTAGGAGCACAGCAATGTGCCACCATGCATAACTTCATGTGAGTTCTGGAGATCAGAACTCAGGCATTCAAACGAGCACAGCAAATACTTTACCAACTACTGCAAATCCCCAGCTGCAGAATTTTGTCCAGTTGGACAAGGGTCTTAGGGAGTTCATGTCTATGGTTTCAGAGGGCAGTCCAAAAGAAAGTGATACAGACCTCATTCTCAAATAAGTGTGATTATGTTTTGATCTATGTGGTAGCTCCCGAAGGGATGGTGTCAAATGCCTGTTTGTTTTTGCCAGCATCAGAATTCTCTTAGGGTTAAAATAAGAACATTAGCTGCAGAAGTCTAGGGCAAGCAATCGACAGACTAAAAAAATCTAGGAAAGAAGAGGAGGAGAATGGATATATACAAGAGTAAGGGCCTTAAAAGGTTCACATCTACACCGCAGAGCAGGGGGTCAGGTGTGCACCCATGGACATGCCCATGCTTATGATGACCCAAGAAAACAAAATCTGACTGCTGGAGGCCTTGAAGTACATTCGTAACCAATACATTAGAAAGACCTCGAATCGATAAGGGCCCCCGAAGGCCAATATACTCCACTAAGCATTCATTTTTATAGCAGACTAAAATTCAGTAAAATTGTGCTACTTCATTAAATTTACTGCTAAAATTACCTTTACCAGAACAAATACTGGTTTCTATTAAGCATATTGATTTAAATAAAAAACCAGAGGTATTAATCCAAGGGGAAATCAAGTCAGATTAAGGGTATATTTAGCAAGTGTACAATGGTATTACATAAATCACTATAATTTCCAAACTACTGACATTGTTGATATAACTCAGGAGGAATAGCAAGAAAAGACAAAGGTATGTGGGGATAGAGGATTGGTAGGAGCAGAGACTAAAAGTGATCGTCAAGAGGATGGATATTAAGGTAACTGGAGAGTTGGCTCATTTGGTATAATATTTATCACACACATATGAGAACATAAGTTTAAATCTCTAACACCTGTAAAAAGTCACACTCAGTTGTACATAATTCCTATACCAAGGAGGCAGAAACTGGTGGATTCCTTGCCAGACAGTTGAGTCAAATGGATGAGTTCAATATTCAGTAAGAAGAAGCATCTCAAAAAGAAAAAAAAAATAAAGCCAGGCGGTAGCAGCGCACACCTTTAATCCCAGCACTTGGGAGGCAGAGGCAGGTGGATCTCTGTGAGAGAAACCTTATCTCGGAAACCACCCCCCCAAAAAATGCTGAGCATATACCTTTGACCTTTGACCCCAGCACAAGGGAGGCAGAAGCCTGTGGATTTCTTTTGAGTTTAAGGGCTGATCTACAGAGTGAGCTATAGGGACAAGTACAGTGAGAACAAAACAAAACAAAAGCCCCACAAAGCCTAAAGGAGTAGCATACAGAGTAATAATGTGGATTCCTCAGCATCACAGTAGCAAGTCAACAGATATGGCTTATAATAAAGAAACCAACTATGTGTCAACAGGGGAGATTGCTGTAAAATGAGAAATTTTCCTTTTCATGTTAAGACTTTTGTCTATTGCTTATATTGTCCTCATCTTCAAAGGAAAAACCATGAAAAATTAAACAATAATTTTCACAGATTCAAATCCTATCTGACAAATCACATAATATATACAAAAATAAATTTGAAAAATGTCTCTGGTAGCAAATTCAGTATGTGGAAATGAAGACAATCATTATAGAACATACTGACTAAGCATGATCAGAATAGTCATTCTAATGGCTAGATATTATTCAAATGGATTTTATTGTAATAAAAATATTGTAAATACAGTTACTTACCAAGATTTTGTGAGTCATCAGGTTTATTTTCATTCATTTTACTAGAAAAGTAAGAACATTAATCTTAATTTAAGAAATCTCTAGCCATTTTTCTTAAATTCAATCAGTACATGATTGAAATCAAGTCATTTATAATCATTTCATGCAAAGTATAGTAGTTAATTTTCACTGTTAGAACAAACAGAGATCAAGAAGTGTGTAAGAATCTGAGGATGTCTTTGGCACTGGAAGGAATATTTAATTATGAAACAAATACTGGGGTTGTGGGAGGCCCTGCAGTGCACCTAGAGCTCCGCCCAACAGAGAACTGCCTGGACTCCCATATTCTTAAATAAATATTAAAGTACTGGTTCAAAAGTAAAACAAAGACCAGTAAGAATAAAATTTTAAAGTCCCCTTGTAATTATATTATCCTGTCCCAAATGTGATGAATGCCAGCCAGCATTGCTAACTGTTGGGTTTATTAAAACATAGAACAGCACCTGAGAGTCCCAGTCCTTTTCTGAGGGTAGCATCACCGTATCATCCAGTGTGCTGCAAATCATTATTTGCTCAATGTGACTGGTATATATGACTATAAAGTAATTCTAGAACACAATTTCTTTATAATGAGATCCCAGTTTCTCTGTGGTTACATATCTTTGGCCTTTTCCTACTCAAGCAATCTCTCTGGTGAATGATGTCATAAAGGTCTGACCAACTCTTTAAACAGTCATATCACCTAAATTTCTTTAAAAAATAGTTGTCAGAGGTTCCCTGTTCACTGCTAGTTAGCTAAAATTACCCAGTGTATGTCAGTATCAAACTTCAGTTTTTCAAGTCGTATCAATGCCATTCCTCTAAAGATGCAAGAGTACCCAGCAGGAGACCAGTACTTTCAGTCATTTGGTTTTGTTCGATAAGAAACCCTGTTGGTTCTTCAGCTCTGTAATTCTACTGCAGAGTCAGAATACTCTGTTTTTAAGCCAGTCCATGCAAATGAATGAAGATACAGGGTATACACAAGTTGCTTATGCTATTTTCTTTATCCTGTGACCTTTCCCCCCTAGGATTAAAGTAAAAACAACTACTCAAATAGTTGACATTTTGAAGAAATTATATCAATTGTATAGTTTATACTTTTATTTTAGAGACAGGGTCTTAACAATGTAGCCCCGGTTGGCCCTGAAATCTCAGAGATCCACCTGCCTCTGCGTCCCCACTGCAGCAATGACATCCAGCTCTAGTTCACGCTTCTAACATTAGAATTTTTGTTCTTGATCCTGAAATACACTTTTCCTTTTCTAAGTCCAGATTTAGGATCTCCCTCTCACATGAGGGTGAGAACCCAGGCACCCTAAATGTTAGGCAAATGCTCTACCATTGGGTTCATTTCACCTTGTCCTGAGACAAAGTGACATCCAATTTGCAAGCCTGCCACAGACTACTTATTACAGGCTTGCACCACTACGCTCAGCTGCCATCACTTTATTTCCAACAAGTCTACCCACATATTTTTAGTTGTATCTCGAAAGCATTCCCGGTATCAGTCTTAGAAAACCGTCACTCTTCCCTTCTCTGAGGAATCACTAGCTAATGACGTTCCATAGGGCCACAGGAAGGAGATGCTCTGAGTCCCCCACAGCCATAGGGCCACAGGAAGGAGATGCTCTGAGTCCCCCACAGCCATAGGGCCACAGGAAGGAGACGTTCTGAGTCCCCACAGCCATAGGGCCCCAGGAAGACGTTCTGAGTCCCCCACAGCCATAGGGCCACAGGAAGGAGAT
Organism: Arvicola amphibius; assembly: GCF_903992535.2. Lineage (NCBI taxonomy): Eukaryota > Metazoa > Chordata > Mammalia > Rodentia > Cricetidae > Arvicola > Arvicola amphibius. The sequence continues at coordinate 123,047,771 of NC_052053.1, forward strand.
GTTCTGAGTCCCCACAGCCATAGGGCCACAGGAAGGAGATGTTCTGAGTCCCCCACAGCCATAGGGCCACAGGAAGGAGATGTTCTGAGTCCCCACAGCCATAGGGCCCCAGGAAGACGTTCTGAGTCCCCCACAGCCATAGGGCCCCAGGAAGGAGATGTTCTGAGCCCCCACAGCCATAGGGCCACAGGAAGGAGATGTTCTGAGCCCCCCACAGCTCACCCTCACGTTGATGTTTCAGTGGGCAAGGCTTGATGCCCTGACCTGTGTGATTAGTGCTTAATAACATCATGCCATCAAAAGCCAAAAACAGGATCACAGATCTAAACGTGAGTTCTAAAAGTACATCTGTGTACGATGGTGCACATCTTTAGTAACAGCACTCAGGAGGTAGAGGAAGGTGGCTTTCTGTGAATTCAAGGCTAGACTGGCCTACACAGTGAGCTCCAGGCCAGCCAAGACTGCAGTGAGATCCTGTCTCAAAAAATATAAGTGTATTTCTAGAAAAAAACAAACAAGAAAGTCTTTGTTAACTTGTATTAAGATTTGCTAGGGAGCTGGAGAGATGGCTCAACAATTAAGAGCACTGCTCTAGTCGAAGATCCAAGTTTAGTTCCTAACACCCACAAAAAGGCTTACAACGACCTTTAACTCCTCTGTAAGCACCGGGCAGGCATGTGGTGCAGACACATGCAAGCGAAACGTTCGTATACATGAAGAATTCTTAAAAAAAGGAAAGAATTCTTAAAGTTTCGCAGGTAAGATGCTAACCAACAATTAGCGTCTTTAATTTGCTTGTGTGTGTATGAGTCAGTATAATAACAAAGAACAGACTATTCTTAAAGATTGGAAGAGCACCAAAACCCACAAATAGAAATTTCTTGCATCTGATCAGATCATAATGAAAGAAGACTAAAAGCAGCTAAAAAAAGAAATCATAAACTATTAAGCTGAACCACGAGATCATTGATGAATGATGAAATTTAAAAACTCAAATTAAAAAAGTTAGAATCAAGTGAAAATGAAAATATAACTTATCAGAACTTTTAAGAAACAGTAAAAGCAGGACAGGCTTTAACTCCTTGGCCCAAGCCCTGTGGGGGGTCTCTAGACCCTAAGAGAGAAACAGGAAAGGCAGAGGAAAGCTCATGGCTACGCATGCTTAGGTTATTAGAACCAGAGAGAACTCAATGACGCACTTCAAAGACTCAGAAAAACAGACTATGTTTCAAAGCAGCAGACGGAAGTAAAGAACAGAACAAAATGAATATATGAGCCAGAAAGACTCAAATGATTTGCTTGGAAACGACATGATTGACACTCTTAGCCAGAGTAACCAACAGAGAAAACAAAAATTAATGAGACCTACGAAATGGGGGCTCATTAGGATGAAAACTTGGCCACCTTACCTGGTGGAATATGGTGTTTTTGAACAGGCCAAGGTGATGGCTTTATAAACGCACTGTCACCGAACTGTGTATTCACAATGGTTAATTTCATGTGAATTTTACCTAGAAAATGCTATATGTACAACTCTTTCTATCAAATATTGGATGGAAGCAGAGTTGCTGCATACAAATGTCCAAGTTGCTTTTTCTGTAATGGCCAAAAACCCAATGACCTAAATATGCATCAAAGACAGATTGAAACATTGTAGCACATTTGTACAATGGAATATGATCACTAAACTGCATTTAACCCAACCCCTAAGAAGGAAGACATTCATCACTTACAAACTGAATCACCACATAAATTTTGAATTAGGGATTTCCCTTTAAATTAAAAGGAAATGAATCAAGGTACCAGTGTGTCCTGATTTTCATATACAAATGGCCCCAGCAAACAGCTTCCCTTGGTCTCTCTATATTATGTCCACTGCTTGGGATTCTAATGTTATCCTAACTCACAAAAGGATCTCTGCAGTTTGCATTCCAAAACCTTTTAGCATTCCAACTCAAAAATTAAACAAGAAATCATGTGGATTCTAGACTGTTTAAGGCCCACAAGTTCTGATTAAAAAACGCACACCACCTTCCCTGCAGAAGGGGTATCTGACGCTCCAGATAACCCCATCCCTGGTCTTTAGAAGGACTACCCAACATTATTGGACAGGTTTTTACAGAAAAGAATGTGGGCAAGGTGGTTAGGAAGAGCAAACTTCTCTGTTTTGGAGTTCTCTCATATCCTTTATTTAGTTATACATCACTCATTTTCACAAACAGCATCAAATATAAAACAACACATTTTAAAAATTATTAAATATTTTGGTGCCTCAGTTCATCTCAATAGAGGAATAATAAATGTCATCAGGCTTAGTGAGCAAAAAGTATAAAACAGCTAATAGGTTATAAATGTGAACACATACTGATGATCTTTTTCCTTATTTGAAAGTTCTCCAGTATGTCTTAAATTTGGCTGTTTACAGACTGTGTATCACCTGAAAACAGTCTGGAATCAGGATCTGCTGCCAGGCTGCAGAGGAGTTCTTTTTGTTGTTGCTTTTTTTTAAAGAAGGTGGAGATTGGGATCATATATGGGAGAAAATGGGAAATCACTGCACGTTTTATGAAAACAGCAGTTTCATAAGCTGAAGCAGCAGGAGAGAGGAAGCAGTCCTTGCAGAAATTTTTATCTCAGGACAGGAAGACGGCTCAGCTGGTGAAGGCTCTAGCCACCAAGCCTGAGACAGAGTAGTAGGAGAAAACTGATTCTCAAAACAGACAATCCCCAGGAAACAGGGTCTCTTGGTCTCTACATATTGGATCACAATGCCTCTGACCTCCATAAAGCAAGCACGTGCACACGTGCACACACACTAATTTCTTAGTTAAATCTATTTTTGAAACTTTAGTTATATAAGAACTACTGAATCTTTGTTTACTTATTGAAGACTGTCGGTACCCTCATAGACATTGTTAAAGGTTAAGAAAAAAAACATATAATATGGTTGTTCCATGTTTAGTAGCTATATTTTAGACATCTATTCTCATTTACATGTATCATACACATGTACCAGTCCATTGAATTCCCACAATAATCCCACAAGGAAGGCTTGTATCCCCACACAGAGGAGACTGGAATCAGTCAAGGTCACACAGCTGATGGAGATACTAAGCAAGAAGTCTGGTTCCTGCTGCATGTCTTTAAGCAACATTACCAGGCTTTTCTAGGAAGACCTGTTTTTAAACCTCTTGCAGAATATTCTAACTGTTCTGTTAAAATGCAATTATTCAAGTTCACCAGTCAGAATCTGTGAAGTACAGGCATCAGCATTCACCGAGCCTTTATAGGAGTATGCTCACAGTAAAGTATGACATTTCTTGATGTATGTAAAAGAAAAACAGAGGAAGAGTCTGGGAGCAAAAGCACTTTAGGATACAGAAAATCTAGAACAGGCAACTTGCTGGTAGCATGGATGAAGCTCGCAGATTTGTTTGCAATCTTCGGGAAAGGAGAGCCAGTATCTTTGTAGCAACCTTACAAAAAAACGATTTCAATAATCGTGCTATTTAAATTTTTTTCTTCCTGGTGAACACTGAAAACAACACTTATTAGCAAGGATGGAGGAGGATGAAGAAATTATTTTATTTTGGATGTTAGTGGCACTTTAAAAAAGATATTTATATGTTTTGATGATACACTAACCAGTTGCTAATAAAACCTTAAAAGGATCTCTATGTATTTTTTTGCTACAAATCATAAAAACTAACCTGACAATTTTCAGCAAGGCGAAATATAGAAACTTCTATATATCTGAAATACTGAAAGTTTACATTTACCGTGCACATCTGAGCTATTCATAAAGGTATGAGTTTTCGTCGGGGCTTGTGAAGAGTCCAGTACGCCATAAAAGATGAACAAAAAGAAAACCCAAACAAAAACGCCCGACAACTCAATTCTTGAGTTCCTCTTAAAATAATTCGATAATAACACAGTCGGCCAATGAATGAAGAGGGCGAAAAGGCAGGCGGAGAGGCTAGACCCCTATCCCCATTGTTAGCAAACCAACATCTGTGAGCCACCGCTGTTACTGTAGCCAGTTTAAATGAGCCAAGAGGCTCAGATTTTTGCGGTACACGAGACTTGTCAAAGCGTGAAAGAAAAATACCCGGGTTTGAAACACAAAGGAGACTCAGATTTCACCTTAAATCCCCACGAGGCATTTCAAGGCTGTCATTTCTCTGCGGTGCGGGGGACCGGTCTGAGGAGCCACTGGGAGCCACGTCGAGCATCCCTCCGTGCCACCCGCCCCCTACCTCCTGTCTTTCATTAATAAAGGGCAGCTCGCCCACCTACGGCAGCTCGGGCTGCAGCTGCGCCCGTGCGCAGCGTGCAGCGCACACAGAAGCCCGCACCGCCCCCGCCCACCCGGCCGACCGTGCCCGGGACCCTCCTCCGTCCCTCCCGGCCAGGTCCTCACCAGGCGCCGAGCAGAAGTCCCTGGGCCGCTGCGTGACCGCCCGCGTCTAGCGCTGCGCTGCTTTACGCCCACCCGGCACGGCCCCATCCAACGGCTCGCAGAATTCAAATTCGCCCACTTCCGCCTGCGACCCGGAAGGAACGGCTGCTCCGCTCCGCCCCGCCCGGCGGTCGTGGAAGTGGGGAGGAGGAGGAGGGGCTGCGTCTGCGCCGTGGCTTCTGGGGTGATCTGACGAGGGGTGTGAGCTGGGACGGGTGCCGGCGAGTTCGTCCCGGAGACCTGCCAAGGGCTCCAGGCACCCCCCACAGGCTGGGACTGAAAATCAGCATTCCCCATGTTAATGAGAACGCGAGAGAATGCTGATTGCTGGCTGCCCTCTCCCATCGGGGATTCTTTTACATTACAGTTCCCTATTGTCCTGGGAGAATTCTTGCATGGCCCGGGGGTGTCGGTTCCCTTTAGCGAGAGCCAGGATGATTTTTTTTTTTTTTGTCCCAAATGTCTGTAGTTTCTGAAGGAAATACTATCAGAGAGGTTTGAGAAACTTCCACGAGGATTTCGGTCCTTTAGGCATGTGACTAAACGTTAGACCTGGGGTCAATAGTGAACAGCACTGATTTAAACTTGATTTCCCCAAACAACTTTTCGTCAGTGTCTTTCAAGACACAAAAGATTTACTGGATTTCTAGAATCCAGACTCCTGGGTTCTAGAGACCTGGCATGAAGGTACAAAGTTATTTGTTAACCAGTGTAACGTTTTTAACAGTGGGAAATGAGAAATAATCTGTCCACCAATAAAGAAAGATTAAATGATGTTTTAGAATTCGATATACTGATACTGAAGGTGTTCAAAGTTCAAAGAAGGCCAGCGATGTTGAAATGCTAAGAAGTCTAATTTAGAAGGACTGCAAGACGTTTCTTTGGAAGTACGTGCATATGCATACAAAATTTCGGAATGGAACCACAGACTGTACCAGTTATCTCTGGCAGTGAGCTTGGCAGATAGGGAGGGCAAAAGAGGGGGGAGCTTTAAAAACGTTATAACCGGCTGAATTCTTCAGATTAGGAGTGTTTGACACTGCCAATTTTGGTTTTCAAAGGAAAATTGAAATTAGAAATTGAAGGCGTTCTGTAGACAGAAACAGGCGCGTACATAAAGGAATGTATGCATGAATCGTAGCTGGCCAGCCTGTTTACATCCAGTCATCAGTGATTAAGGAGCTCGATATGTGGATTAGCAGCTAAGAGCACTGGATACTCTTCCACAGGTTGTGGGTTCAATTCCAAGCACCAGCGTGGTGGCTCACAACATGGAAAAAGGAACCCTAAAGGATCTAGCTTCTTCTTCTGGCCTCCTCAGGCACTATATACACATGGTGTATATACAGACAGACCAAACACCCAAACACATAAAGTAAAATGAAAAAAAAAAAGATATAGCTACAAATTTTGCCATTCTTGTTTTACTATTGTTCCACATTAATATTACAAACTCATTAAATATGTAGTTCTTAAATGCAGAAACTATACTTTCTCCTGTGTGTTTTACAAACCTTTGCACCTCTCCAGGAAGTATTATCTCTCACAGGAATTAAAATCCTCAGTCTAACCTTCAGGCAAAGTTCAATATTCTTGGGGAACTAGTTCAGTTGCTACAATCTAGAGGTCTTGATAGGTTCATTTTCTCTGCCAGTTAGAAGGCAGGAAAAATCTCAAGCACAACAAATAACATCAGAGAAATCTCAACAAACACCACAGACAGCAGCAGATAGAGTCAGCTATTAAAGAAAGGCAGTTACTGCATGTGTGTGTGTGTGTGTGTGTGTGTGTGTAAACACACACATGCGCAGACACAGAGAAAAAGGCCCTTTGGAAAGCAGAATAGGGGACTTCGACTCCTAAACCAAAAATTATGTCTCTTCTCTGGGGCTGGTTATTACAAGTTTCTCAAAAGAGTTTTCCTCAGGCTGGAGAAATGGCTCAGAGGTTAAGAGCATTGCCTGCTCTTCCAAAGGTCCTGAGTTCTATTTCCAGTAACCACATGGTGGCTCACAACCATCTGTAATGGGGTCTAGTGCCCTCTTCTGCCTCTTCTGGTCTGCAGGTATACACACAGACAGAATATTGTATGCAATATATATATACACATACATATATATAGTATATATATATATATATATATATATTGCATACAATATATATAAAAGAGTTTTCCTCTACCTACAGTTGGTCAGTTGGAAGAAGGATGGGATGGTTGATGGGCCACAGATGTTGTGTACCATGTTGTGATCTTGCCTTGAACTTGTTGAGCCAGTCCAGCAACAGGGGGCCTGCTGGAGGGAGCCAGAAACCTACAAAGCCATTGTTTTAAGCTGCCAGGTTTTTGTCTCAAGTCAGGAGGGTGAGGAAGAAGCCCGCTGTGTTGGAAATTTACTGCTTTTATTACCTCCTCTTTGCGCCTGCCCGCCCCCTACCTGTCTCCCAGCCAGGGAACTCCCAGTTTCTCACTGTGATAGATTGCTTGTCTAAAGTTTAACCTCTGGCACCATCAAGAATAAAAATGCTCCCTGGATCCCTGTATTATTCAGGGTTCTCTAGACTAACAGAATTTACAGAATGAGTCTATGAATCTCTCTCTTTCTTCCCCCTTCCTCCCTCCCTCCCTCTCTCTCTCTCTCTCTCTCTCTCTCTATATATATATATATATATGTGTGTGTGTGTGTGTGTGTGTGTAATTTATTATATATAATATATATATATGATTTATTAGAATGACTTACAGGCTGAGCTTCAGCTAATCCAACAGTTGCAGGCTATGAACAGAAAGTCCGAGAATTCAGTAGTTTCTCCGTCCACAAAGCTGGACATCTCAGCTGGTCCACAGTAGATGCTGGAATCCTACAGAATGCCAGTAAAGGAATGGGATTACTAGCAAGGTGAGAGCAAGCAGGAAAATAGCAAAAGCTTCCTTGTTCTGTGTTTTTACCGAGGCTGTCAGCAGAAGGTGTGGCTCAGATTAGATTTTGGCTGAAGATCTGGTTTAAGGGTTTGTCCTTCTACTTCAAAGATCCCAATTAGAAGTAGATCTTCCCACTTCGTATTAAGCAGAAATCTCTTGCAGGTGTGCCCCCCCCATTTCTGGGTTTTAAGTTATTCCAGAAGTAGTCGACAACCAAGTAGAGCCATCACATCCCCCCCTCGTCAATTAATTTCCAAAGGAAAAAAGTGGGGGGCACAATAATTAGGTCATAAGAACAACTAAACATAACTATTCCATGTACAATCACAAGCACATTGTACGTTTAACTAGTTTATACTGTGCCTATCATAGTATAACTGCCCCTCATACAACTGCAATTGCATTATAAATTTAGAATAGGTGATAATATCCCATGAGGGACATTCTTTTAGTATATCAATCTTAATTATGATAACCATTGATAGTCTCTTAATTAATGTTATATCACATGAGAAAAAATTGAGGCTAAGCAGTGGTGGCGCACACCTTTAATCCCAGCACTCGGGAGGCAGAGGCAGGTGGATCTTTGTGAATTCGAGGCCAGCCTGGTATACAGAGCGAGTTTCAGGACAGGCTACACAGCAACAGAGAAACCCTGTCTCAAAAAAAAAAAAAAAAAGAAATAAAGAAAAGAAATTGAGGAAAGAAAAAATATTGCATTAACACATTATTAACAAAATACAACGGAAGTACTCATGTCAGTTATCCCTTTTTTGCAACTGTTCAAGGGGCCTTAACTGGTATTTATAACCACATTCTGTATTTCCCTCACGCTTGGCAAGTATTTCAGCAGGTCTTGACTCCTCCCAGAGAAATGACCCATACCTTCATTCCTGAAGGGTCTGTGTTCTTTGTCATCCTTCCTGGATTAGGCTGGTGTAGCTTCCCACTGACTTTAATCACAGGTCATGGTAGACCCAAGAGACATCCTAAAGGATCTGAATTTCAGACATAATCTCTCTTACACAATTCTGGAGGAACAATCCAATTTCCCCATGGCAATCTGGGTTTATCACCTCTTCTAATATTGTTACTCCTATCATAACCTGTTGGTTTAGGGCCATCAGAAGTCCATGGTTGCCGGAGGAAAGTCTGAGTTCCCAGCTCAATGGAATGTTTATTGTGGTTCCTGGCAGGAGCTCTCCCTGCTCTGGAACTAAAACTTCTAGGCCAGCAGAACTTAAGGTCATGGGAACAGGAAGCAAAAAATTTTCTTAGTGGATCACAAGGGTGATAGTGAATAGAATATTCCCTTTTCTATCCCTAGATTCCTGGACCCATGGATCCTGGCTATCAGATAAATTGTACCATGTATTGGACACTTACTTAAAGCATATACTGCCTTCTGGAGAACCTTGCCCCAGTCATCCAGGCTACTGCTACCTAATTTGGACTGTATCTGTGTCTTCAAAAGGCCATTCCACCTTTCTATTAGGACAGTTGCTCCAGAATGGTCAGAACATGCTAAGACCAGTAGGTTTTGTGATTGTATGTCCACTGTCATACTTCTCTGGCTGTGAAGTGAGTTCCTTGGTCAGAAGCAGTACTGTGTGGAGTTCCACGATGGTGGACAAGCTTTCTGTACGTCATTGATAGTTTTGGCAGAAGCATTATGTCCAGGAAAGGGAAATCTATAAGCAGAATATGTATCTACTCCAGTAAGGACAAAATGTTGTCTTTTCCGCCGAGGAAGTGATCCAATATTGTCGACCTGCCACCAGGTGGCTGTCTTGTCACCCTGGGGAATAGTGCCGTATCTGGGGCTCTGTTGTTGCTCTCTGTTGTTGGCAGACCTGGCACTCAGCAGCAGCTGTAGCAAGTGGTGAGTAGAATATTGTCAAACCCATGTATAGGCCCCATCTCGGCCACCATGCCTCTTTGTTCATGGACCTCTTGGGCAATGACAAGAATGGCTGAGGAAAGATGCTGGCTGTCAACAGAACATGTCATCCTTCTTGGTTCTTGAACTCCTTCTCAACTGAAGTTACCTCTTGATGAGTGTATATATGGGACACAAGAATCTTCATAGCCTTAATCTATTAGGAGATTTCTATCCACACACTTCTTCTCCAGATATCTTTCTCCCCATTTTCCAACCATACTCGTCCCAAGTTCATGAACATCAGCCCATGAATCAGCAAATAATAGCAACCTGGCCATTTTTCTTTTCAAATAAAATGTAGGATTATGTGTACTGCCTGTACTGTGAGTTGCAGAGGGGAAACTGTCTACTTCTGGGTGATGTCTGAAAAACACACAGGACCATTAGTAAACCAGGCCCGAGTCGTCTCTTCCTCAGTCAACTGATCATACTGCACACCTATGAGGCTCTAGGTGCATGCTTGGCAGTAGACCACTTTATAGCAGAAGTAGGAACTGTAGGCATTTGGTAACTTCTTCACGTAACTTGCTTGTGCCTTCGGAACCTGCTCAGGCCCATACATACATACATACACACACATATATATATATGTACATATGTGTGTATGTATGTATGTATGTATATGTATATGAATCACTTCTGTTAGATAACAGATTGCTTTATGCACTTCCTAATTCATGACTTGGTGGATCAGATAACACCCAGCTCATGATGGACAACTGTGGTTCTATAGTGATTTAATGGCCCATTGTCAAATGTTCAGTTTCCACTAACGCCCAAAAGCAGGCCAAGAGCTGTCTCTCAAAGGGAGAAAAGTTGTCTGCAGATAATGGTAGAGCCTTGCTCCAAACTCCCAAAGGTCTCTTTTGTGATTCACCTGTGGGGCTTTCTACTGTTCCTAGTAGCATCACTATTTGCCATGTGCCATCTAGTCTGCTGGATCGTGTCGTCCAAGAAACTTGCACAGCAGCCTGAACCCGTGGCTCCTTTTCCTCTTTCAGGACCCACTCAAAGCTGGCTACTTTCTAAGTCCCTGATATATGGGGCGGAGTGAAACTCCAGGTGGATGTGTTGTCTCCAGAATCCGAATAGGTCCACTGAATGACATGCTTCTTTCTTGGTGGTAGAGCGGCCAGGTGAATAAATGAACCTTCGCCTCAGAAAGAATATTTCTGCAAGCCTCCCCCACTGGTTTCCTTAGAATTTCAGTGAGGCAGAAGGTCCTTGAAGTTTGATTGGATTTATTTTCTATCCTCTGATGTCCATGTGTATTAGCAACAAGTCCAGAGTGGTTGCTCCCTGCTGCTCTCTTGATCCAGTCAGCATGTGTTGCCAATATAGAGGACCAATGTGGTATTTTGTGGGAGAGACAGACAATCAAGATCCTTTTTAACTTAAGTTATAGCACAGGGCGGGAGAGTTAGTATATCCTTGAGTTAAAACTGTGAAGGTATACTGTTGGCCTTGACACCTGAAAGCAAATTGGTTCTGGTGATCCTTATGGACAGGTACCAAAGAAAAGATGTTTGCTAGATTAATAGATGCATGACATGTACCAGGAGATGTGTTAATCTGCTCATGTAAGGGTACCACAGTCTGGGACAGCAGCTGGAATTGGAGTCACTGCTAGACTGAGCTTTCGATAGTCAATTGTCATTCTCCATGATCCATCTGTCTTCTGCACTAGCCAGACACAAAGGGAGATGTGTTTGGAAGCACAGCACACCTGCATCTTTCAAGCCCTTGATGGTGCACTGCATCTCTGCGATTACTCCAGTAACACATAAACACTCCTCCATCACACTATCATTCTGATCCACTGTTTTCCTGCCGGAGACAACTTGTCTAGAGACTTCTGTTTGTTTAGCCTTTCCAGTTACAATCACCCTCGCTCCACAGGTCAGGGAAAATTCTTCTAACTTCTAAGTATATCTATCCCAATTATACCTTCCGGGACTGAGTAAATTACCATAGGATAAATTTAGGGACTCACTGAAGCTACTGTGAATCAGAGTTCAGCTAAACTTCCATTAATCCCCTGACCTTCATTAGCCCCTACTTTAACTCGAGGGTCACATGTTATTTGGGATCTCCTGGACTCAACATTAATTCCTAACCAGTATCCAATAGACCCTGGAAAGTCTAATTGTTCCCTTTCCCCCAGTGTACAACGCCATAGGTCTCGCTGGAGAAGAACTGACAGAAGGCTAAGTGCAAAACTTTCAGGTATTTCATCAAGATCCTTCCCCAGTGGAACCTGGTCATCCCTTCATTTAAGGGCATCCAGGCCTGTAAACTTGGTCCAGACTGAAAATTGGTTCAGGGGCTAAATTTCTCTTTTGCTACAGTCTCATGTAGCATTTCTTTCACTTGTTTGAGAATTTTTCTGTTTATACAGATCAAACAAAAATGCAAGTAGTCTTCTTATTTATTTCTTGTCTGGAAACACCGTGAATTGGTTAGCCAGTGCCTAGTGTCCATATGAGTCAAACGTCCATAAAAATCACTTTGCCTGTGCTGGCCATTACTGGTTAGGCCGTATGAATATCGTTTTGTCTACACTGCCCATTGCAGTAACTGCAGTCACCTTGCCTTTGGTGATTCAGTGCTGGCACCTGGCCCAGTTAAACCCCTTGTATTTATTGATTCAGTTGAGCAGCAGCATATCTAAGATCTGACACAAGGAAAAGTGGACAATAAAGCTCTTCAGAAGTAATGACGTCTCTCTCACCATTTTGCATCTTACAGGCTTAGTGAAGGGTGTGTCCTCTGGGCCTTCCCGTCGTGGAGGATTAGGTTTTACCCAGTGTACCCTTTCTAGTGCATTGCGATTTTCCCAGAGCCTGAAAATCCCTTCATCAACTTTAAGCCAAGGGATATCAGACATCTTCAGTTCCTTTTCGGCCATCTTTGGACAAATACTCCAGCCAACCATTCAAATGAACTTTTGACACCCTTTTAACTGTGCAAGCTTAAATCTAGACTCTGCACTCCGTGGGTCAGTATCAGGAGCTCATCCTGACCCGGTTTTCCTTTCCTTCCACTCTTACCCCATACCCTTAAAATCCATCCTCACGCGTGTTCCTCAGACTTCTGCTTGAATGAATTAGCAAGCTCATAAGCTCTTTAATAGTGCGGCACACCTCATGACTTCACTTTATCTCCTCTTTAGGATCCTGCTTAGCCTTTAGTCTGCCTTGGTCTAGAGGCAACTCTTGGTGGTTCCTGAGGGATATCAGTATTGTCTTGCCTGGCATCTACTTCAGGGAAAGTCACTGCTGGCTTATCAGACAATGGAAGATTAGTTTCTTCAGTCAAAGGTGGGAAAGACAATATTTCAGGGGATGGAGGTGTGGGGACATATGATGATGATGATGATGATGATATGATGATTTTATGTTTTGGGTTTTTTTTTTTTTTAAGATAGAATTTTTCTTGCAGCCCTGGCTGTCCTGACTTTGAACTCACAGAGCTCCTCCTGCCTCTGCCTCCTGAGGGCTGGGATTAAAGGTGTGTGATACCACTTCCCACCTTGGGAGGACATCTTCTGCTGAGGTGGACAGGCTACTTCCTCAGACGAAACAAACCTAGAGAGTCTGAGGGTTCCAAGTTCTCAGCCTCAGGAGGGTTTTCCCTTGCATCCAGCGCCATGTCACACGACCCCATTCCTTACCAATGAACACCCTTACTTTAACTTGACTTTTTGCTGGAATTCAGCCAACCTGAGAATGAGAGCTTCGATTTGATTTCCACAACTTGAGCTCTGTGGCTGCTGGAAAAAAAGATTCTCTTCCAGGGCACACTTAGAGACCTTTAAACTGTTCATGTGAATTTGGAGCCGGTTAATTTTATCACTAAGATCCTTGCTGTCCTTCCATATCACTGTTCATTATTAAAGAAAGTCAGGACAAAAACTCAAACAGGGCAGGAACCTGGAGGCAGAAGATGATGTGGAAGCCATGGAGGGGTGCTTGCTCCCCATGCCTTGCTCAACCTTCTTACAGAACCCAGGACCACCAACCCAGGGGTAGTTCCACCCTCAGTGGGCTGGGCCCTTCACCAGCAATCACTAATTATAAAAATGCCCTACATCTGAATCTGTGGAGGCATTTCTCAAATGTAGAAGTAGAAAGTGGAAGTAGAAAGTAGAAAAAGACAAGATCTCCTGAGTAAATTGGGAGCATGGGGACCTTGGGGGAGGCTTGAAGGCGGAGGGGAGAGGCAGGGAGGGGAGCAGAGAAAAATGTAGAGCTCAATAAATATCAATAAAAATGTATATAAAAAACAAATTGCTTCTAGAAAAAAATACAAAGAGGAGATCAGCTATAAAATAGGTTTATAAAAAAGTTAGACCCTCAAAAGTCCAAATTAGGAAAGATTGATTGTAGACTCTTAATGACTTCCAAAGATTGGTAGGAGACATTTCCCATCTACGTTGCACTATTGGAATAAAACCTGATGAATTGATTAATTTAAACAGAACCTTATATGGTGACAAGTACTTAAATAGTCCTAGAAAATTATCAGCTGAAGCTGAGAGAGAATTGACCTTCAAGTGTATCTGAGCCTCTACATGGCTCACCAGGGCTCAGGAGAAACAGAAGAGAATTGAAGTGCCTCGCTCCTCATAGGGATCTCAAAATGTGGTGGATCAGAATGGTGGGTAGTGAAAGAATACACTCATAAAATCAGTCTCAAAAATTACAAGTTTTCTGAAATGGAATTGGGCAGGGCTGTAGCAGATCTGTCTGCCGTAAGATGCAGGGCTGAAATGCAGATTTTTTTTGTTGTTGTTGTTTCTTAGCCAATATTCGTTTGTCATAATCACAATAATATGGCTAAAAGCAAATTTGACAGTAACCATCTTGGAACTGGTTATTGCAAACAAAACTCTTAAGTCTGTTTTTTTTTTTTTTTTTTCTTTCGGTGGAAATGATTTTAGGTCAGAGTTGGGCTGAATTGACTCCATAATGAAACAAATTAACATTTAAATAGATGGGGAGACAAAAGAGAGTAATGGGGCTGGGAATATGATCAAAATACAATATGTACTTGCATGAAACGTCATAATGAAATCCATTATTTTGTACAATGTATACTAACAAACATTTCTGCTAAAGAAAGCATGAATTGCAATCTTCCCTTCTTTAAAATTATCTTTATTTATGCTTTGACAATTTTATACATGTACATCATACATCTTGATTCTTCCCACCCCTGACCCCCTCACTCTCTCTGGACAAACCCCCGGCATGCCTACTTTCTATCTTCATGTCCCATCTTTTCTCTCCTAGTGACCGACAGGCTGACCAGGTATTTACCACTGGTCACAAATGCACATGTGTATTATAGCCTCAGATGGCTTCTTCTCCCTCCCACCCCCCAATGCAGATAACACGGTACCCCACTGCCCTTGTGAGAGGAATGTCTTTCATCACTCCTTCAGTGCCTCTCTTAGCTAGGGTTTCTATTGCTGTGAAGAAACTCCATGACTAAAAGCAAGTTGGGGAGGAAAGGGTTTATTTGGCTCGTACTTCCACATCATTCCACATCATTTAAGGAAGTCAGGGTGGGAACTCAAACAGGGCAGGGACCTGGAGGCGGGAGCTGATGCAGAGGCCATGGAGGGTGCTGCTTACTGGCTTGCTCCATGTGGCCTGCTCAGCCTGCTTTCTTATAGAACCCGCCCAGAGGTAGCCCCACCCTCCGTGGTCTGGACCTTCCCCATCCATCACTAATTAAGAAAATGTCCTACAGCTGCAACTTACACAGTCATCTTCTCAATTGGGTTCTCCTTTCAGATAACTCTAGCTTGTGTCAAGTTGACATCAAACTAGCCAGCACAGTGCCCATCCCATCCTAAGCCAGTCCACCCAGGAGCCAGCTTGGGGTTACTCCCTCAACTGTCATTGGAAACCCTAATTCAGTGGCAGGTGTGAAGACTGGAGGAGAAACTTCGCATGGCTATAGACCATGCCTGTTACATCTCAGAGGCTCAGGAAACAGAGAGACTCTGTCCTTTTTTAATTTAGGAGCTACCCCCATCTTGTTTTTTGTTTTGGCCATGCGAAAGAAGGGAAATTGACTGGAAAGTAAAGTAAAGCATTGCTTTACTCTGGGCGGGGATAAGCTCCAGTTAGCAGCTTTAGGGTACTAAGTTATGGTCAATTCTGATTGGCAGAGCTCCGTTATGCCGTTCCTACAGCAACAGTTTCCTCCAATGTGGGTGGACTTGAATCCTATTGGTAGCTATTATTTTGGTTTTATAAATAAATAAAGGAGTCTTATTTATTTATTTTTTTAAATATTTATTTATTATGTATACAATATTCTGTCTGTGTGTATGCCTGCAGGCCAGAAGAGGGCACCAGACCCCATTACAGATGGTTGTGAGCCACCATGTGGTTGCTGGGAATTGAACTCAGGACCTTTGGAAGAGCAGGCAATGCTCTTAACCTCTGAGCCATCTCTCCAGCCCCAAGGAGTCTTTTTTAAAGGTTAGTTTTGTGTGTACGTGTGTGTGTGTGTGTCTGGAGGGCAGAAGAAAGTGTTGGTGTGTGTGTGTGTGTGTGTGCGTGTGTGTGTATGTCTCTGGAGGGCAGAAGAAAGTGTTGGAGTCCTTAGAGGTGAAGGTAACAGGCGATTGCAGACATGAGATGTGGTGCTGGGAACTGAACCACAGTCCTCCAAGAGAGCAGCAAGTACTCTTAACCCTCCATGAGCCACCTCTCCAGCTCCTCATAGTTTTGTCTCACTGCTATTAGGAATGCTTCAGGGAGTAAGAATAGAAAGAAATCCCAGGGAGTAATACTGTAGAGAGAATATGACAGGGACTTGTTACATCTTGGTGTTTCAAGTATGCCTTCTCTCCACACATACCACAAACCATTCCTAAATCTCACCTGTGATGCCGGGGGGCGGGGGTGGAGTGAGGTGGAGTGGGGTGAGGGTAGGGGTAGGGTGGTTGGCATCAGTGGTGCCCAGGTTCCAAAGAGGAGGTATGGAGTCAGCGGGGGAAGAATGAGCCAGGCGTGATGGTTGGGAGAATCTTATAGCCTGAATGTCTGGCAGCCAGAGTTCTTCTTTATTTATACAGAATTCTGTAAGTAGGGATAGATTCATGTTGTTCTAAAACATAGATCATATAATTTTTGTTTTCGGACATGTGTTTAACGTTTTTCTCTTGCACCCCTGGGGTCATAAGTTCAGTCATCATTGGTTAACCAAGACAAAACAGAGTTATTTTTTACAATCGTTTTTTTCCTCCAGGGTGGGGGATGGGAGGGAGGGGGCGTGGGGGAATGGGGAGGGGGGGGGTTGGGCCCTACTTCCCAAGATCTTTGCTGCTTGCCTGAGGGCACAGTGTGGCAGACTGCCTGCCTTCTCCTGAGGCCTCCCCTGCCCTGACGGGCTTTGTCTCAGCAAACAGTGAGTCTAAGTTGCCACTTTTTAGGCATTCAGTTATAGCAACAACTT
Organism: Arvicola amphibius; assembly: GCF_903992535.2. NCBI lineage: Eukaryota > Metazoa > Chordata > Mammalia > Rodentia > Cricetidae > Arvicola > Arvicola amphibius. The sequence continues at coordinate 123,064,568 of NC_052053.1, forward strand.
CTGATATGTGTCCTTCAATGGTCTTTGCTCCTTACACTTTCTGTACCTATTCTCCTTAGCTTTTTCTCTGGAATCTTCCATAATTCTTAAAAATATTAGAATACTTAGAGACACTCTTAATTCCTCTAATTTATGGTGTGAATGCTACAGATGTTCAAATTACAGATTGAAAACAAGCCCTTGGTCTTGATCACTTCTGGTGGATAAGTTTCAATGAGGTTATTGCTCAGACTAAGCACACGAGGCGCATAGAGCATCACCCCTGACTTCCAGTGTGTGTTTATCACAGATCTGCTGTTCTGTCAGCCGTTCTCGGAAGTTTCTAAAAAACCTCCACTAAAATACTTTTCATTAGTTTTCCAGACCAGTCTTTTTGTACGAACTTTCTGAATTCAAATCAACACACATTTTAGGAAGAGTAGGTTGCTGCTCCCGAGCAGGATGTGTTTTCTCGTGCGCTTGAATGTTTTGATCTGAAACTGTAACTGGAACTGTGGTTCGCTGTCTTTTAGGTAAAGCACACCACCCCCTGGCAGCAGGAAGCACCACCCAGAACAGCCAGTCCCAGCTCTCCTGCTGCAGGGTTGTTTGGATAATCAGTAGGTGTATTTATTTACAGGAGCGATTTGGGATGAAGCTGCTCCTGCTGAGCAACTCTGGTTTTAGCGAGAGGGTTTCCAGTTTGCTCGGTTTCCAGTTTGCTCGCAGCCAATAGCAACGAGGCGTTTTAGCTCCGGCTACTGGTCTGCGTTGCTGTTTTAATTGTTTTTCTGTCCTGAAGTGTATATAGAAATCAGAGGCTCTTTCCTGTGGGGAATAGCTCCAACTGCAGGACCACACACTGGGAATTCCACCTAGCGTGATGCAAGTACGGACAACATGCTTGAACTCAACCTTAAACATCCCTGGGTACGATTTATAGCAATCGAAATTCTTTTCGGTATATTTTGTGTAATTTGATTCTTTTACTTCTTTCCAACTGTTTGTTAAAGTGACTCAGTTTATAAGACCAATTCACCTGTGTGTGTTGTTAGGAATGAAAAAAAAAATTCTTGAAAGGGCCTAGGGCATGGACTTTTCTCTTAGGAAGCAAGTATTTACCTTGTAGGGCATTCTTCGGGGAAAATGTCTTCAATGAGATTAAATAGCATTATATTAGAGTGAACTGCAGCATCCCGCACTGCTTTGTCCTGGAAACCTGCCTGGGGCAGCAGGGGAGGGCAGGAGGAACAGACACACAAACACACCTACAAAGCGGCCATGGTGGGGGTGGGGTTGGGGGTGGGGTAGGGGCTGGGGATGGGGTGGGGGCGAACACTGCTGGAGCAGCACCAACCATGCAGCAGCTGAGAACCTCAGCTTACTTATGCTCAGCACAGGGGGAGGGGTTAGCAGTCCGGATAGAAGATCTCTGGAGGCTACTGGTCTCAGGCTGTAAACATCCACGAGGAGGAAGCTGCAGTAGCTGGTTTTCCCACATACTGGCTAATCTTTCATAAACATGTGGACTTGCATACGCTGTCACTATGTCAACCCGGAGCAGTTTCCTCTGAGTCTTAGCTGGGGAAAATGCTTTGCCATTCCTAGGGGGTCTAAGGCGTTGGGGTCCTTGACATGGTGGTATCTGTCAACAATATACGTTCACTCAGGACTTCATCTGCTCTTCACAGATTCATTGAAGGCTTCCTTGACTTCCCACACTAGCCTTTAAACTAAGTAGGTTGAAGTTTAAACACTGGCTCTGTTACTTTCAACGTTAAGTATGAAGCGCTGACCCTCTGAGCTTTCCTCATGAACTAAATGCAAACCATAGTGACTGTCCACACCTTTCTCATGGAAGCTAAGGAAGGGAGCCTTTATAATGCTGTTCATCCTTAACGGCTGGGCGAACCCATAGGCTAAACCATTCTCATCAGGGAATATGTCCGTTCACAGCTTCCATCTTATTCGGGGTTTCCCTAAGGGTGAATCGGGTGTCAATGTGCCATTCTGGTTTTGCTGTTTCTGCAAGTATCAGCGTTTCCTCAAACACTGGTGATCTGGTTGCTGTTAGTTTCGCTCTGTTTTAGTGAGGTTACTTGTTAAATCGCTGACCGTCGTCTTAGGGCTATGGGACCAGTGTTGAGCGCGTGGCAGCTGAACGCTATTCAGAGAGACACACGCCGGAAGAAACATGGTCGGAGTTTGAAGCGGGCTTGATATCATGACTCCCTAGCTTTCCATGTTTCCCTCTTTCTCAAATTCCTTTCTTACAAAGGCTAGTACTCAGAAAGAGCCTTGCCTACTGCTTCAGCAAAGAGGAGAATCTCTGTTTCTTTCATGGAAGACATGGTAGACGATTTTAGACTCATGGCTTACTGGCCTGCTGCATTGCTTATGGTAAGTATAACGTCCAGTGACTCATGAAACCCACTAACTCGTCTCAAGAAACTGGTGCTAATGAAAGCTCCGCATCTCAGCATAAAATGTACATGGACCTCAGAAGCAGGGTGTGTGTTTCAGCAAAATCGTGAGTACTTTGCAAGTAGGCATTAGAATCATACTGACAAAGGTTAAACGTGTAAGAATCACTGTGAAGAATTGTGTTAAAGGTGTAACAATCACTGTGAAGAACAAAGGCTTTGTGCTACAATGTTCTGTGAGGCCACACAAGAGCAAAGGTCTCAAGAAAAACAAAAGCATCAAATAGGACAAGATGAAGCACAATGTTACAAGTCATTGACATAATTCTGTAAGCAGAGACTTTGAATCTACAAATAACAAACTAGAACTAGCTGATGTTTAGCAAGGTTTCTTGATGTTATTCTAATACACAAAATAATTCATTGTTCTATATGTTAAGATCACCACTTAAGATTATAGCATATAAACCCTTTTTCTTTTTACCATAGAAACAAAAATGTATAATCTTAGGAATAAATGTGGCAAATTGTGCAAGACTTATTTACTAAAAATCTTAAAAATATTGCTGAAAGAAATGCAACAAACCTAAGTCAGTGGAAAGGGTACCCCGCTCAAGATCAGAAGAATCGGTAGTGGGAGAGTGCCAATTTGCCACAATTTAATCACAAGGGTCAATAAAATCTCAACGAACATCCAAAGAGATTTTCATAAACATGGATAAGATGATTATAATTCTGTCTTTACAGAAATGACCTAGAATAGGCCAAACAGGTAGAAAATGCAGCACAAACACTGTGGGATCTGAAGTTTATTATAAAGCTTTAGTCTTTGGAAGGTGGTGCTGATGAGAATGTGGTGAGTTAGGCAGATCAGCCATGCTTGCTGGCAGATGCCCGCAGTCCCAGTATGGCAGTACACTAAGGCAGGAGGATGGAGAGTTTGAGAGCATACTGGGCTAGTTGTGAGACCCTGTCCAAAGAAGAAGTTGTTGGACCCTAGAGTCCAATCACCAAGGAGTCGTCTCCCAAAGAGACCATCTCTCACAGCACAGCTGATGTAAAAGCATGAGGATTTTATTAATTCTGTCATGACAGGGTCTTTCAGCATTTGAGGAGCCAGAAAGACCCTGAATGGCTGGTACAGGCTATTTTTAAAGGAAAAAGCCACAGAAACAAGAGAGGTGTCTTGGGGTTGTTCTTTAACTATTATGATTGGCTTATTCAAAAGGGCTATTACCAATAATTGGCTGGAGAGTGGTTGTCAGATCAGGTGAGGTAAGAGGGAACATCTGAGGGTCACTTTGCCCCTTTCCCAAGGACTGAGTCAAAACACCAGGAACTGAGTCAACACCTAAGGGTTATCTTGCCCCTATTCAATAACTGGGTTCTATTTGGAGAACATTCACAAGGACTCAGGGAGATGATGGAAAGTTCCCAACATTTCCATATGTGCACGTGTAGTTGTTAGATTCTTGGTTCCCAAGGGAGGGGGGAACACTCCTGCTGAGAAGCCTCAGACATGGCTTCAGAATTGTCTTAAAGTTTTGCAAAGTTAAGAAAAAAAAGAGAAACGACAACTCCCACACCTAAGGCTCATGGAACTTGGCCAAAGGGAAGGTGGAATATAAGAGCCAGAGGACCAGGGAATTTGTTGTGAGACCCTGTTTCTCAAGAATGTCAGAAGCTGCACCCATAAATCCTACCAATGTGATTTTCTAAACATGAACTGACCAAGGATAACAACAGGAGGCATGCCAACCTGGATGGGAGAAAGGCCAGGAGGCTGCAACCCTACTCAAAGAACTACAGGGAAATAAGGAGGGCTGAGAGTGGGGAGAAATAGTTTTCCTCGGGGAAGAGCACTCCAAGTGGTTATCCAATACTAAATGATCATCCCTGAAAACTACATACAGGTAACATCATACACACTGAGCAGGTTGTACTTAGGTATATATATATATATATATATATATATATATATATATATATGTGTGTGTGTGTGTGTGTGTGTGTGTGTGTGTGTGTGTGTGTGTATGCATATATGTAATGACAATAATTAATAAAAAAGGGAGCCCATTGCATTTGAAGGAAAGAAAGAAGGAAAGGGTATCTTGGAGGGACTGGAGGGAGGAAAGAGAAGGGAAATGTTGCAATTATATCTCAAAAAATAAAAAGATAATTTAAAGTGAGACAAATAGGTTAATTCAACAGAATAAGTTGAACCTTTGTGTACAACTGACTTTTGACGACCATGAAAGGCAATGCAGTAGATAAGGGATCGTATTCTCAGCCCTATGTTTACTGTTTTGCTTGAGCATGGTGATGGTTCATAGGTGTACATGTGAGTCAAAACTTATCCAAATATAGTAGGAAGTATGAATGAGTTATTTTTGTTTCTGATTTTTGAGTTAGAGACTCACATAGCCCAGACTGATCTTGACCTTGTTGGGCAGGCAAGACTGGTCTTGAACTGCTATTGATTCTTCTAACTCAGCCTTCAACAAGGTGGCAGTTACAGAAAGGACCCACCAGGCCTGAGTTGACTGACTAATTTTAAGTCAATCTATCTTGGTGAGGCTGCTAGCAAAAAGGTGATTTATAGGCAGATATATTAGCTTCTTACCAGTTTTGTAGTATAGAGCAATGCCAGTTTCCTCTCTTCCACTTTTGGAGCCCAGGACCCAGATAGTTCTCTTCAGGTCAAGTCAATGTATCAGGAGGGCATGTTTGGCTCAGGATCCCTTCTTTCATTTTCAGGATCAGCAGCTTCAAATATTAGGGGACATTATCCTCTGATTCAACTCTCCCTGTCTCCCTCGCGAGGAAAATATTTTAGAATACTAATTAATTTTTTTTTTGCAATTAAAGTTTCTTCATTAAAACAGGCAAGGAAACAACAACAACAAACCCAGACCACTGGATCTTTGGGACTGTAGTGGCATTTCAATTGTATTTTAATAAATAGGGACCGCCTGAAGATCCGAGAGTAGAACAATCCCACTGGCCAGCCTTACAGACCATGTAACACACACCTTTCATCCCAGTAGCCACATAGTCTCTTCTGAGATTCCTGGAGGCAGGATCGTTATTTCAGACTAAGGTTATGGTAAGAGCCAGTGGCTGACTGTTTTGCTTTTCTGATCTTCAGGTTGAACCCCGAGTTTTTAGTTGTGCATCATGGGATTCTCAGTTCTGTTATGGAGACACCTCTCAGTTCAGTCGTTGTTGTTAGCCCAGCTGTGGCAATAGCAAATCTCATTCTAAATTACCCATGGTGAAATGATGTTGTGAATTAGCACACACACGCGTGACAAAGCATAAACGCAAAAACCAGGAGCCGACTTGCAATTGTAGGTACAGGTTTCTGCTGACACTAGTCCAGAACGTGCTAGCTATAAGAAACCTGAACATTCAGTCCTCAGGATCATCTTGTGAAATAGGCTTACCCCGGTCTTACCTTTCACATGCCCCAGGAAATGTTCCCCTTAAAGACACATTACAAAAATCTTCACAAAGACAGAAAGCACAAGTAGTATTAGAATGAAGACAGATTTGCCCTAAGGATAACGGTGTTTCAAATCTTGCCAGATAAAGTATTGCGCACCAACAAATAAACCACCAACAAAATTAATTCCTAGCTACTAGGACCTAAAATTGTTGTAGAGTTCAATGATGTTTATTTAGAGCTGATTGAAAATAGTTTTTAATCTCACTCTTATGAACAGGTCTACACTTTTCACACCAATTGGAAAGCTTCACAGACTTCTAACTCTGCTGTCATGGGGACGTGGCAATCAGGAGACGTTCTTGACAGATCTATAAGATCTTTAAAAGTTACCTTGCTGAAAGTCTGGCCAAAGTGAAACCTTTTTATGAAACAAGGTTTGAACTGGATGTGGTGGTTCTGACCTCTGACTCCAGCACTGAACAGGAGACTCAGAGGTAGGAGGGTCAGGAGTTCAAGGCCAGCCTTGAGGCTGTCTCAAAAAACCAAAACAAAAACAGAAACAAAAACCAAAACAAACAAAAGAAGAGGCAGGAGGGATAAAAAGATGAGTTTATTCTCACTGTAGCAGGAAGGGGAATTACCATTATATGACAGATTTTTAAAATAAGATTTGAAAGTAGTATGAGCAAAGGCAGGATGTTTATGAAGTTTTGGAATATATATATATATATATATATATATATATATATATATATATATATTATAAAATTGGTGGACCCAGAAAGGTAAGGATTTTGAAATAAGCCTTTGAAGTCTTTGAGAGTATTAATTTGATGCTATTTATCAGAAAGGCAGTTGGGCATTCATTTAAGTGAGTATTTTAGGATGTTATTGAACAAGAAGAATCTTTTGTTGTTGCATAAAGATAAACAGAATCAAATTGGGAGCTGAGCAATTATATTGATGATTATGTGATTTAAAATTTCCTCATGGGTAAAATTTATTTAGCATAAAAACAAACCTGTTACAGGTACACAGTGCGTTGACATCAATGCATTCAGATATTGTGTCATTATGACCTCTGCCCAGTTCTAAGACCTTGGCCTGTCCCTCCTCCCCCTCCCCCAAAGCATTTATCATCATCAGACATGTAGTACTGGTCACCTATACCTTTATCCTAACAATATCCTGCTCTGGGCGTTTCTTTCAAATGCTTCATATAAACAGTGTCATGTGGTGTGTAACTGTATTCTGAGCACTCTATTCCTTTTGATAACCAAATAATCTTCTATTATATGGACAGAACACTTAAAAAATGTCCATTTTTCAGCATGAACACATGAACACATGAGTTGGCTTTGGCATTGTAAGGAGTGTTGCTAGGGATATTCCCTTCAAACGCTGCTTGTGTTGGTCAGCTTTCTATGGCTGGCTGAGTTCCTTCAAAGGAGGGAGACTGTATCTGGGATCACATTCTCAGAGTTTTCAGTCCATGGCCACTCAGCTCTGTTGCTTTAGGCCAGAGGTGGCATGACACAACAGAGCAAGAGCGTGTGGCCTACGATGCTTGCTCATCGCATGGTGGAAACAAGGAGAAAACTGGAATGGAGCTGAGGTCCTGGCATCCACCACACAGATGTACTCCGAATGACATTTCACTAGGCTCTGCATCCTAAAGCTTCATCACCTCCCAGCACTGCCACAGGCTGGTGGCAGGAACTTTACCAGGTAGCCTTTGGGGAGAGTTTTACTCAAACGACAGCATCTTTTTTTCTGATCTTTCCGATATGTGTGTGAACTGCTTGGCTATATAGTAGTGACATTGCATGTGAAAAAACTGTCAAACTGCCTCAATGCTACCCAGCTTTTCCCCTTCCAGTCATGTACAAGTTTCCCTACTATTTATTTTCTGTTTTTCGTGAATTACAGCTCTCTTGGTGGCTATAAAGTGATATTTCACTCTGCCTTGGGTTTGCATTTCTCTAATGACATGACTTTTATGTGCTGTAGCTCATGTTGAAATCTCATGTTCTTTTTTTTTAATGTTCATTTTATTTAAAATTGCTGTGTGTGGGAGAGTGTGCAGGCGTACAAGGTCCACAGCACACAGAAGATAGCTTTGGGGAGTCAGTTTTCTTCTACCACCAGATTTGGGATTGAATCCAGCTCAGCAGGTTTGCATGGCAGCACCCTGTCAGGTGAGCCATCCTGCTGGAACTTTTTCTACGTTCTTGACTATTTGTTTTTAGAAAAGCATCTTCTCTTGTCTTTTACTCATTTTATTTTTCTAGTTATACTGTAAGAATTATACATGTATGCATGCATGTATTAGTTTTTGAGAATTTCATACATGAAATTTTATAAATGATTTTACATAATTCCTGCTCTTCTCTCTCTCTCTCGTCACCTGAATTCCTTCCATGTGTCCCCATTCTCTCCCCAATTCCTCCTCCTCCTCCTCTTCTTCTTCTTCTTCTTTTTCTTCTTCTTTTTTGAGACAGGGTAGGTCTGGCTATCCTGAAGCTCACTTTGTAGACCAGGCTGGCCTCGAACGCCTCCTGTGCCTGTCTCCTGAGTACTGGGATTAATGACATGCACTACCACTGCTGGGTTCTCCCTTCAATTCTTTTGTTTTGTTTTGTTTTGTTTTGTTTTTCGAGACAGGGTTTCTCTGTGGCTTTGGAGCCTGTCCTGGAACTAGCTCTTGTAGACCAGGCTGGCCTCGAACTCACAGAGATCCGTCTGCCTCTGCCTCCCGAGTGCTGGGATTAAAGGCGTGCGCCACCACCGCCCGGCTCTCCCTTCAATTCTTGATACTTTTTAATTATATTTAAATTACATGTTTTTAAAAAATATTTATTTATTATGTATACAATATTCTGTCTGTGTGTATATCTGCAGGCCAGAAGAGGGAACCATACCCCATTACAGATGGTTGTGAGCCACCATGTGGTTGCTGGGAATTGAACTCAGGACCTTTGGAAGAACAAGCAATGCTCTTAACCTCTGAGCCATCTCTCCAGCCCTCCTTCCCCTTTCTTAAGCCTAAATTTCTCCTCCTACGTATTCTCTCTGCCAGGCATCCCCACTTATCCCTCTTCTGCCTACCTACTGGCCGTTCAGCTTTTTTTTTATTAGACCAATTAAGTGCCTTAGGCAGGCAAGCTGAAACAAATGCAACACATCTTTACATAATTAAACAAAGGCAGCACAAACAAAAGTAGCACACCTTTGCACAGTTAAAGTGATATTCTGAAGCATAGAAAACTAACACATTTTTGCCTAAAGTAATATTCCATAACAATTGTCAATGTTTCCTATTAATTTTTTTTTTCTGTGGAGGAGAAGCAGAAGCAGAAGCATGATGGGCTGGACTGGGCTGGACTGGGCTGGACTGGGCCAGACCACCAGGAAGAGAAGCATGACCAACAATGTGGCAGGTCATGACAACAGCAGTGACTTCCAGAAATTATCTGATGACTGGAGCCTCAGCCTCAGACCTGCCAATGCCAGGAGGAATGACCATCTGAGCCTTGGACTGGAGGAAGGATCACTGAAGGCTCTGTTCTGCCTGTACCTAAAGGAGTGATCAACAGAACCACAGTCCTCAGATACACCAATGGGAGGAGAAGGGATCCCCTTGAAATACAGGTTCTACCTGTTCTGATTGAAGGAGAAGATGGGTAGACAAGAGGGTAAGAATACACTCACGAACCTAAAGTGCAAGACAGTACCACCAGAAATGCTGGGAGAAAGAAGGCAGAGTTAGGGGGAAGCCATGGAGCTGCCGCCAGAGACAGATACTCCATGGAGCCGCCAGAGGGGAAAGACGCACGCTGCCAGCTGAAACCTTGCCAGTAGGCCGTGAGCCTCATGATAAAATATAAAATAATAGAAATGAGTTAACCAAAGACATAAGAGCTAGCTAGCAATATGCATAAGTGATTGTCCAAGCAGTGATTTAAAAAATACATCTTCTGTGTGATTATTTTGTGGTCTGGGCAGCTGGGAATGAACAAGCAGCCTCCTACAACAGACTTCAAACTCTGATACAGAGCTGTGGTAATGAAAACCGCTTGGTATTGGCATAAAAACAGACAGGAGGACCAATGGAATTGAATTAAGACCCAGATATCAATCCACATACCTATAAACACCTGATTTTTGTCAAAGAAATTAAAATTATAAAATAGAAAAAAGAAAGTCTTAAACAAATGCTGCTGGCATTACTGGATATCGATGTGTAGAAGAATGCAAATAGATTCGTATCTATTGCTATGCACAAAACTCAAGTCCAAATGGGTTAAAGACTTCAACATGAAGCTGACCACACTGAACCTGATAGGAGAGAAAGTAGGAAGTAGTCTTGAACACATAGGCACAGGAGACCACTTCCTAAATATAACTCCAGTAGCATAGACACTGAGAACAACAATTAATAAATGGAACATCCTGAAACTGAGAAGCTTCTGTAAAGCAAAGAACATGATCAACAAGACAAAAAAGAATTAATAAATGGAACATCCTGAAACTGAGAAGCTTCTGTAAAGCAAAGAACATGATCAACAAGACAAAAAGGCAGCCTACTGAATGGGAAAAGATTTTCACCAACCCCACATCAGACAGAGGGCTGATCTCCAAAATATACAAAGGACTCAAGAAACTATACATCAAAAGAACAAATAATCCAATAAAAAATGGGGTACTGGGCTGGAGAGATGGCTCAGTGGTTAAGAGCACTGCCTGCTCTTCCAAAGGTCCTGAGTTCAATTCCCAGCAACCACATGGTGGCTCACAGCCATCTGTAATGAGATCTGGTGCCCTCTTTGGCCTGTAGGCATACATGCAGACAGAATGCTGAGAATACTGTACACACAATAGATAAATAAATCTAAAAAATATCAACAGAGGAATCTCAAATGGCCAAAGGACACTTAAGGAAATGCTCAGCATCCTCAGCCATCAGAGAAATGCAAATCAAAAACAACTCTGAGATTACATTTTACACTTTTAAGAATGGCCAAGATCAAAAACACTGATAACAACTTATGCTGGAGAGGTTGTGGGGTAAAGGGAACACCCCTCCATTGCTGGTGGGAATGCAAACTGGTACAACCTCTTTGGATGTCAGTGTGGCGATTTCTAAGAAAATTAGGAATGAATCTACTTCAAGATTCAACAATACCACTCTTAGGCATATACCCAAAGGATGCTCAATCGTACCACAAGGACATTTGCTCAACCATGTTCATAACAGTATTAATTGTAATAGCCAATACCTGGAAACAGCAGTAGATGCCCCTCAACTGAAGAATGGGTAAGGAACATGTGTACATTTACACAGTTTTTTACAGCTGTAAAAAATAATGACATCTTGAAATTTGCTGGCAAATGGATGGAACTATATAAAAACCATACTGAGTGAGGTAACCCAGACTCAGAAAAGCAAATATAATATGTACTCACTCATAACTGACTTTTAGACATAAAGCAAAGAATTACCAGCCTATAGTTTCCAACACCAGAGAACCTAGACAACAAAGAAGACCCTCGGAGAAATACATGGATCTGCCCAGGAAGGAGAAAAAGACAAGACCTCCTGAGTAAATTGGGGACATAGGGGACAGAGATGGAGGGTGAAAGAGGAGAGGGGGGAGGAAAAGGAGTGAGGAAAATGTATAAAACATTAAAAACAACAAAGCATAAAAAATATAAGAATAAAAAATTTAAAAAAGCAATACCTGATTCATGAAAAAAAACCAATTTTTTTGCAGGAATTTTTGCATTCAGAAGCCTATATCATACAACTAACCTCCCTTAATAGTACCTGTTGATAAATAGAGTGAGAATGAGTACACATGCAAACACACACATGATCTTCAGTGTAAATGATACTTGATTTAAAATGTTTATATCTTGTATCTCTTTTTATTTATTTATTTTTTTGGACAAGGTATAGCTATGTGGTTGAGCCTCTGGCTTGAAGATCACTCTATAGCCCAGGTCTCAAGTTCCTGATCTTTTGACCTCTACCTACAAAGTTCTAAGATGACTCTATGTTACCACCATGCCTAGTTTGTCTTTTAAAAATATTCATTTGCAATCCAACAATAGTTATTGGGTTATAGATGCTGCTCTAAGCCCTGCAGACAAACAATAAAGAAAGTTCCCACTTCTGTGGTACCCACATTCTATTGGAAGGAGATTTAAATAAATGTGTAATAGAAATGCATGTAATATGTCAAGTGGTGGTTGACTATGAAGAAAAGTACTAGAAAGTTGGGAGATTTTTTTTTTATGATGTGATATCTTTTAATTCCCGCACTAAAGTAATCTTGAACATGGACAGGAATAAGCCAAGGGAAATTCCAAGATAGAAACATACTTGGCAAGCTCTAGGGACAGGCAGGATGTCAACTGGGTGAAGTAGAACAAATGTGGAACTCGGTAAAAGGAAACAGGGTAGGTGGGAAGCAAACATATGCAGGCATTTGGCCAGAGGAATGATTGGAATTATGTTTTGTGTAAACCTGAAAGCTGCTGAAGACATTGGGGCAAGAAGTCACAATCCGACTCACATTTTAAACATATTCTATGGTTGCTGTGTGAAGAACAGAATATGGGGGGGGGGTCAGGAAAAGAAGCCAGGAGCCCGTAACAATGGCAAATACTTTAGCATGGAAAAGCTCTAGGCTATCTCTGTGCATCTTGTGCTCTGCAGATAACATGATCCAGTTGTAAATTTCGGGCACAGCTCTCCACACTTTGTGGTTCTAAAGCAAAATTTGTGTCGAGTTGGAGGCTCATCTAAGAAGTTGTTCTTAGCATTTGAGTTGCAATTTATTTTAGTGTTGCTTCAGCTACCCATCACTACATAATAAGTGTACAGAAATTCAGTGGATTAAATGAATCCCATTTGGTTTGTTCACACATCCATCATTTTGGCTGAAATTACCACTGCTGCTCCTCTCTGCTGCACTTGGCATCAACTGAGAGGGCTGGAATCGTCTGAAGATGTGGCTAACCACACCTGGCATTGATATTGACTGTCAGCTGGGTCTTCAGCCGGGGTCATGGGGTCAACGTGCATAAGCCCATGCCACGTTTTCATGTAGCTCCCTTACGGCATGGTGGTTTGGTTCTGAAGGACACTTTCTAACCTGGTGAACTGTCAGCAGGTGCAGTGTGCTCCAGGTTTCTCAGCTTGTGTGAGATGTCACAAAGGTTGGGGTGAGTGGGCCTCAGAAATACAGCTGTTTTTGAGTCATTTCTTCTCCTCTAAGTAACTCTGATAAAACTCATTGGTTCATCAAGTTAGACTTTGGTGGTGTCCACACCTTGGTTTGTCATGAGCTCCTTATCACGTAGATGTGTGTGTCACATTTACCCAGGAAGCATTTTGTCACACAACAAAAAGCATAAAAAGTCAAAAGAGATTTCTGAAAAGGAGGTAGTAAAGGAACTAAAAAATCTGCTTTTCCAAAAGTTAATGCTTATCATATTTTAGGAACCATAAATTCAAGTCATTTGAGAGTCTATAGTCTCATGGAGAAAAGACACAGTATATCCTGAGATCTTTGGTAGAAGGGTCCATGTCTCATTCATGCAACCTTAGTGTCTAATTTTAGTGCTGTTACCTAGCAGACACTTAATAGATGTTGGACAAATTGAAATCCAATAAGATAGTGTCATCTTAAGTTATACATATTGAAGCACACCATAGCAAAGGTATAGAAGGCTTCATGGGAGATACAGTGCTAAAATAGATATTGAAGTCAGGGACATCAGAAGTAGAATGTACAAAGAAAGTCTGGGGAGGGGAGAAAAAGAAAGAACATGGCTTATTAAAGTAAAAGAAAAGTTCCAGTAACTGTATGGGGAAAATGTATATCAGTGACAGAGTAGGTAACCAATAAATCACCCCCAACAAACTCAATGCTGAGCTGAATCTGTCCTATGTAAAACACGTTGGAATATATCTCACGATCCAATGCTGAGCAATGGGATTGTTTCATACAGGAAGATAAAATTAGAGGTGTATGGAAGAGGGACAACTCTTGTTCCAAAAATGGAAATGGGGAAAGATGAAATCTGCTAGATCAGGGCAAGTTAGAAGCTACTTTAAAAGCTTCCAACAGCAGGAGATAGAAATAAATAGAAGACAGTAGACAGCCAGTAATTTTGATGACAGAATCAACGGAGTGGATGACTTAGTCAAATTATTGAAGGTGGAAGTGGAGGAGGTGAGGATAGTTCCTCGTTTTCTAGCTGGGTGGCTCGATGAGCACTGTGTCATCAAATGCGACTGGACAAACTAGAGAGAAGAATATAGATCGTATGTTGTTTCCCTGTGTGGTACAGTGTGTTCAGATTTAGGTACTCCATACTAAGGTCTTTGAGTGGGGTACTGGGAGGAGATGACTGATGTTTACAATGACGTGCAGAGCTCCCATTTCCCTAGAGCCCTTGCATCCTCAGTTATGCATAGTCAACCAAGAGATTTACACTTGAATTCCACTACCTTATACTTTTTCTTCTTGGCTCAAGGCTATCGCTGGCCTGTCTTATGTGTCCTAGTGACCGGCAGTGATGGCATGCTCCTTCTGATGTGCAGCGTTTTCCGTTTCTCCTTCATGTTGAATACTGACAGCTCTTTTCTCTTTCGTCTCCCGACTTTCTAACGTTCCTCTTGTGGACCTCAATGTCCCATGAGACGAACTGATTACGGCAACTCTTGGATTTCTGAAGGTAGGACAGCTGTTCCTCCAATTGAAGGGCTTAAACTTTTACACCTGAATTTAGGTTTCAGGTCTCTGAGAGGGGCAAACAGGTGTCACTCCCAACAAAGGGCCACTTATCAATAAATTATATTCAGGGATGAGGGAAGAGAGCACGAACAAGGCCTGAGTCAGCCCCACAATGTCTCAAGGACAGTTCCTGCAACCCCCTTAAAACTTACCCAAGAATGTCAAAAGATAAAACCTCAGCCAAGTAAAAATGTACTAATGTAACTGCTGCTTGTTTAACCAATCATATTTGAGATGACCTGACTGTCCCTAAAATTCCCCTAGTCATGCTTAAAAGGAGCTCACACTTCTCTCAGGGTCGTCAGGGTCGTCATCATTTTGTACAGGTGAACGACCCCACGTACGCTGGTATAAAAAAGATCTCTTGCCCTTACAATCTCTTATTTGAGATTGGGGTCTTCCTTCAGCGTTCCCTAAGACTCTACACAAGCCTGTTAGGGAGATAGAGGTACTCTCCACAGCATTTGTGTGGTAAGATTCACCCTTCTTAGCACTGCTACTTTAACTTGGCTGGAGCTCTTCTAGGACGAGCTGGTCTCAGAACTTCCTACCTTGTGTTCTGAAGGCTTCTCCTACCTACTTCTGTTTTCCCTCTGCTTGCTTCTCACGTGCTGTGCCCAACAAATTTCTTGAATATCTATTGTAGTGATATTTCATATTTATTTTAATAAATAAAGCCTGCCTGAAGTTCAGAGACTAAAACAGCCCCCCCCCCCCGATCAGCCTTACAGAGCAGGCAGTGCTGACACACACCTTTAATTCTAGTAGCCACACTAGTTTGCCATAGAAACCAGGCAGTAGTGGTGCACACCTTTAATCCCAGTCTTAGGAACATAAAATGACAGAAGACAGTTCTCACACACAGTCTCATTCTGAGATTCCTGGAGGCAGGATCACCATTTCGGACTGAGGTAGAGGTGACAGTCAGTGGCTGGCTGTTTTGCTTTTCTGACCTTCAGGTTGAACTCCAATTTGTGTTTTTATCAATCATGCTACAATCTATCTCATCT
The DNA here is from genome assembly GCF_903992535.2 of Arvicola amphibius. Classification (NCBI taxonomy): domain Eukaryota; kingdom Metazoa; phylum Chordata; class Mammalia; order Rodentia; family Cricetidae; genus Arvicola; species Arvicola amphibius. Next base: position 123,080,235 of record NC_052053.1, read on the forward strand.
TGTTTGGCACTGAATTTCTGAATAAGGTGAAGTGGCAGAAATAGGGCTGAGGTGAAACCGCAGTACGTTCCACGCACCATCTTGATGTCAAGGGGGCCCCTAAAGGGTCCACTGGGCATGACCAGTCCCTGGTACCAAGTGAAGACTCAGTTACTGAGGATTTTTTCCTGGAGGTAGCACAGACATGGGTGTTAGACAACTATATCAGGTGGATGACCAGCTACTTTTTCATAGATACTTAAGAAGACCTAGAAGAAGAGATTAGAGAAAGAAAAAGATGAAGAACAACAAGTATCAAAACAATGAAAGGGAAGAGTGCATCCCAAAAGATGGATTGACTAAAAATGACACATGTCTCATGAAGTTGAATAATGTAAGAACAATGAACCAGTCACAGGTATTTTAGAACTAATATCACACAACATTTATACGATATAAAACACTAGACACATTCCAGGGATTGTACAAATACTGACCGAATCTTTCTAGTAATTCCAGTAAGCGCATATGATTAGTTACCCATTTTACAGATGAGATGACTGAAGAGACAGAGGCTAGGAATGTTATGACAAGTATAAATTGGCTGTTCCACAATTCTAAGACTTACATAGTCTTAACCACCATGTTAGTGTAATAATGAAGCCAGAAAGTGGGCTGCAATTGCTTGAGCTAAAAATTACAAACAGTGAATATAGCCCACTTTCCAACAATTTCACAGTGAAGAGGAGATGTAACTTTGAAATATCAAAGTTCAGGATGTTTATTAGTTTTTCATCATCTCTCTTTCATCTATCTATCTATCTATCTATCTATCTATCTATCTATCTATCTATCTATCTATCTATCATCTATCCATCCATCCATCCATTCATCTATCATCTATCTATCTATCTATCTATCTATCTATCTATCTATCTATCTATCATCTATCTATCTATCTATCATATGTCTATCATATATCTATATCTATCTATCTATCTACCTACCCATCTATCTATCTATCTATCTATCTATCTATCTATCTATCTATCATCTATCTATCTATCTATCTATCTACATCTATCATCTATCTATCTTTTGTGGGTAGCTAGGACACTCAAAGTGACATTTGAGAAAAGAGAATCTTATTGTGTAGAACCATGCAGCTCTAACTTGTTAACATTTAGTTCATAGCCACAGCCAAGTAGATATATCGATAAGGTGGTGGAATATATGCTCAAGACAGACATCTGGTTTAGAGCTACTGACACTGCATCTATTAATAAATATGAGAAGAGTTTAAAGAAAAATTGTAACATTTTAAGGGAAAGTTTAGGCTGAAAACAAGATCTAAACGAAAGCCTGTGAGAGATGTACACACCAACACCAGGTGGACAGACAGTTCTTTCAGAGAGATTAAGAAGGAAGAAACCAGAGGGGCAGTCAACAGTCCTTGCCAGGAGAGAATTATGCATTCCAAGGAAGAGCATCAAGTACAATAAGAAGGGTGCTTGAGAAGGGTGCCGACTGCACACAACCTGTGGCTGTTTCTTATATGGCTCTTCTCTCTCCTGGATGTGTGAAAATGTTACTAGAAATTTTAGGATGTCCCCATATCAGGTGAAACCAGGGAAATCAGAGTCCCTTTTGGCTTTCTTAGTCTAGCTAATAAGAGAATTTAAGAACAGACTCAAATAGAAGCTCTGTGATAATTTTTTTATTAGCACTTAAGAGAAAAAAATAACAGTAGGGTAAGGAGGTTGTAAGTCTCAGCAGCTTCCTGGAAGAGGAGAATGGAGAGGAGAAGAAAGAAGCAAAGTTGGTTTAGCCAACATGGTGGTCAGTCACGTGACAGGCAAGCCCCCACACAGAAGATAGGAAAACCTCAGAAGAACAGTGAAGCCCAAAGTGTGAAGGAAAGAATGCTCAGAAAAGAAGAAGAAAAGTAAAACTTCTGTTCCTCTGAATAAGTCAGAAGACAGGCACACTTGCCAAAACAGCATGGCTGTGCTCTGCTCTGTGCTGGGGCAGGAATTCTGGGAAGGAAAAGTACAGTATCCATTACAGGAATAATTGTCCTCTCAATCTCTTTAGCATAGGTTAGGGTGAGCCTGCCTTCTTAGGGGAGGTCCGTTGCCAGGCCCGCCCACCTGGATTAACTCTTAAACTTTATTCTGTCCTGCAAAGCAAAACAAATGAACAAAAAACCTTGCCCCTTGAAACTCTAAAGTTGGGTCATGCATCTTGCTTTGCCGATGAATTGCAAAAAGTTGTGCACAACCTTCCTAGTGGAAGCTTTCCGAGTTGAAGGGCGAGGAGTAGCACTACACTCCTGTTACCCCGCGAAGTGGTTACCTTGTCAATCTTGAGAGCTTAGTAATGAGGAAATGCAAGAGAGCAGTCTGCTTAATTTGTTACATGCATATCTTGAGCCAGAAGAAAAATTGTCCTGAGCCACTACAATTTTACCAGCATCATTTGTTACTGTAGGACATAAAATTTGTTACTGCAGACTAAAGCAGAGATTTTTATAATTAAGAGCCAATTGTTCTTTCAGAAATGTGAGCAGTAGCTGGCTGTGGTGCTCCACTCCTGCATTTCCAGTGCTTAGGGAGCAGAGACAAGGAGGGTCAGGAGTTCAAAGTCGCCCTTGGCTACACAGTTTCAAGCGGCAAGGTTTTTGTTCATTTGTTTTGCTTTGTAGGAAAGAATAAAGTTTAAGAGTTAATCCAGGTGGGCAGGATGACAGGAACACTTCTACAGGGAAACTTTTCTTATAAAAAAATGTGAGTAGTGGAGGCCCATCTATTAAAGAGTTGAGAAATTGTTGAAGACGTAGTTCAGTTGATAGATGCTTGAAGCCTTGGGTTCAACCCTCAACGACAACAAAATAGGGCGTGGTGCCACATGCCTGTAATTCTGCATAGTACCAGGAGGGTAAAGGAACATCAGAAGTTCAAAGTCATCTTTGGCTACTTAGTGAGTTAGAGGCCAACCTGAGCTACCCCCCCCCCTTTTTTTTTTTTAAAAAAAAAAACAATTAGAAAAATAAGTTTTGCATAAAGCAAAATATAGGAACTTGATAAAATTTGAAGCAAAGTTAAAATCAAAAGAACAAATAAGGAATATTGAAGAAACGTAGGAAACACTGAAAATGTGGATAGCCACTTGCTTAAAACTAGGGTTTTAAAAAGTATGGTCTAGTGCCTTTGGTTTCTGTAAGATGGTCTATGAGGGCTGTTCACATGAAATAAAATGTAATTATACATCTTTAGGTGCATGAATGAAATCGTATGGAAATGAAGGCACCTATTGAAAGCCAAAAGAGTACAAGAATCAGTAGTCCAAACAGTATCTCCAGGTACTAGTCCTGGCTAATATGGAGCCATCTGCCAATCCTAGGCGGCCTAAAGGATTTTTACAAACTAGACGGCATACGTGGGGACAGAAAAGAAGTCCTAAGACATAAACAAGGTATGATGTTGGCTATGGACCCTGGAGGGATAGTTCCATCAGAGAAAGGCTAAATTGGGTGAAAATATCTCCCAGCAGAATAAGGAAAGCTAAAGGGGTTGTTAGCTAACAGCGTTGCTTCCTTACTTGGATATTGCTAACCTTAAACTTATCTTTAGGGCCTGAATTTCTATGATTAATGCCACTGCTCCAATCCAGTTAGGTTATTTCCACAGGTAAGTTTTAGAAACAAACTAAGTTTTTCTGAAGAAACTCATCTTAAAATCAGTTCTTAAGTGAGTCATTTATACAAAACACCAATAAGCGTATGGTTGGGATAAAAAAAAACCCATTAAGCACAAAACTATGCATTTTAAGAATTAGTCATGCTCCCAAATGGAAACAATATCTGCAATATATTCCCATACAAAGATTCAACACAACAATTTGATAATATGTATGAATAAAATAAAACAAAAGCAAGTATCATGAACAATACTTTTATCATAATATAAGCTGGAAATTTTGGGTTGATATCTTCATAATGACAGAATACAAAGACATGATCCCTACCATCTGTTTTTCTTTCTTTCTTTTTTTTTCTGAAAAGAACTAGCATAGGATGACAATGGCAGGCAATAAAAGTTCATAAGTGCTTCCATGCTTAGAAATGCCTGGGAAGTATGATTCTTAGGAGTACTTTTGCTCTTCAAATGGTATTCAGAAATTATTTAATAACACTTCATTTCTTTTGCAAATGATTTGCAGTTTTATACTTGCAAAAGTTTTGACACTGAAGGTTCTAAAAAAAATCTAATACCCTTGAGAGTGGTGTAACTAATTAATAAAATGCTTTTTGCAAACAAAATAAATGCAGAAGAATTCCTGTCACAATTATAACATCGAGATAAACACATCAGAGAAGTCTGGTTTCAGATGCTGCATCATGTAACACGCTGAACACTTCACACTGTGTTTATAGACCTTCTAAGACACTAAAATATGCATAATTTATTGTAACTTTGAGCTTGCCACTCTTTAGGTTGTGTTAGCACTAAATACTTGGGATGCAAATAAGTATCAAGATAAGATTATAAAGTTGGGAGACTATGTTGGCTAAGGCCAAAAATCTTTCCCATTAACACCTCCCCTCCGAGCCGGGCGGGGGTGGCGCACGCCTTTAATCCCAGCACTCGGGAGGCAGAGGCAGGCGGATCTCTGTGAGTTCGAGACCATCCTGGTCTACAAGAGCTAGTTCCAGGACAGGCTCCAAAGCCACAGAGAAACCCTGTCTCGAAAAACCAAAAAAAAAAAAAAAAAAAAACCTCCCCTCCGTATTTCCTATCAAACAATAATTATATCCCTGTCTATCTTGCTACCAAATAATGGTAAATAATAATATTCTTATAGCAATTCATTTAAGAACTTCCTACTCCAAAGATAAGGTTTTTTTTTCTCTAAGATAATTTGGCAAATACTCTGATAAGTTTGAAAACATGAGGCTTTTTTTTGTTTTTTTTGTTTTTTTTTTTGGGGGGGGGGTCTGCTTTTCCCAAAGCCTCCCAGGACACTGACTGAAAATAGCAACTCTATTCAGATTTTATCTTGATCCCAAGAATGTTATATAATGCTAGATAATTTAAACTGCACCCCCAAACTACATCTGAGGCATTCCTCTCTGTGGAGTGAGTGTGGGAGCAAAAGACATTTTCTGTGAGGGACGTGGCAGAACTGGTCTAAAGGAGGCAGACATAGAGGCCTTTCTGGTAAGGCAAGCTGTCTGACAGGCTGACCATATCAGGAGAGTCCACTGGAGATGAAGAAATGAGAGGGAGGTCCTGAGATGATCAAGGCTGCATGATTTGAGTGTAACTCATCAGAGTGCAGGGAACAACTGATTGTGGAGTACTCAATCCCCCGTTGATATATCTATGAGACAACCTCTACAACCTCTACACTGAAAGCTCAGCTAGCATAAGAAGGGGCAGAAAGATTTTAAGAGCCTGTGGTAGTTTGAATGTAATTGGTTTCCATAGTTTCACAGGGAGTGGCACTATAGGAGGTGTGGCTTTGTTGGAGTGGGTATGGCCTTGTTGGAGGAAGTGTGTCACTGTGTGGGTGGGCTTTCAGGTTTCCTATGCTTGGGATACCTCCCTGTGTGTCAGTCAATTTCCTATTGTCTGCTAGTCAAGATGTAGCCAGCACCACATCTGTCTGCATGCCTTCACGCTCCCCGTCTTGATGATAATGGACTGAAACGCTGAAACTGTAAATGAGCCACCCCAATTAAATGTTTTCTTTATAAGAGTTGCTGTGGTCATGGTGTGTCTTCACAGCAATAAAAGCCCTGACTAAGACAGAGACAGAGGTCTCTTCTGTATGTGACAGGGAAGTTGTACCCAGAGAATCATAACAATATGGTTGCCTAAACAAGACCTACACAATGACAATACCACTTGATATCTAAATGTGGATGGGGAAATCCACAAGGTTCCATCACTGGATGAAGGGTTCTAAGTAATTAATGGTTGCTGAGACAGGGAGAATTAGTCTTCTTTAAGGGTGAGCCCCCAGTAGATTATTCAATTACCAGTGGCCATCATAAACCCATATACACATGAGCAACACTAAATAGACTCAGCAGTCTGTATGAGCACGCATGCACACACACACACACACACCAATAAGTAAAGAAGAGATCATGAATTCAAGAGAGGAAGAGTTGGGAGGAGGGGTAGAAACAATGTGATTACAGTTTTCATGAACTACACACTCATTAAAATGAAATAAAAAGACTGTGTGAATTTCTCCACACCATTGTAGTGTTCTGTGCTCATAAAAGGGCAGAGGAGACGGGCGGTGGTGGCACACGCCTTTAATCCCAGCACTCGGGAGGCAGAGGCAGGCGGATCTCTGTGAGTTCGAGACCAGCCTGGTCTACAAGAGCTAGCTCCAGGACAGGCTCTAAAGCTGCAGAGAAACCCTGTCTCGAACCCCCCCCCCCCCCCCCAAAAAAAAAAAGGGCAGAGGAACTGTTTCCAGACAGAATCTACTGTCACTTCAGACTTGGGTGGTAGAAACTCAGACTAAAGACAATTAAAAGAAAATGTAAAGTTTCATAGATTTGAAGTGGAGAATGAGGTTCTAAGAAGGATTTTCTTTCTCTTTTTTTGAAAATTTATTTATTTATTATGTATACAATATTCTGTCTGTGTGTATGCCTGCAGGCCAGAAGAGGGCACCAGACCCCATTACAGATGGTTGTGAGCCACCATGTGGTTACTGGGAATTGAACTCAGGACCTTTGGAAGAGCAGACAGTGCTCTTAACCTCTGAGTCATCTCTCCAGCCCCTAAGAAGGATTTTCTGAGTGGACATCCTTCAAAGGCACTTCACAAAATTCTGTAGACGATGGGTGGTTCCAATGAGATGCAGGATTGAGTGTGTACAGTGATAAATCCCTCTCCTGACCCAGCTTCCCTGCCGAACTGCAAATCTAAATAGTGATGCTCCTCATGGTATCCTAGTCCCAAGGGTCTCAGTTTCTTTTGCTGGGAAGAGACACCATGACCAAGGCAACTTGTAGAAGGAAGAGGTCATTGGAAACTAACAGTTCCAGAGGGTTAGAGTTCATGACAGTCGTGGTTGGGAGCATGGTAGTGTGCAGGCTGGCCATGATGCTGGAGATCTCTCAACAAGTAGGATGCAGAGACAGAGAGAGATATACAGATAGATAGATAGATAGATAGATAGATAGATAGATAGATAGACAGACAGACAGGTAGATGATAGAGAGAGGGGGGAGAGGGAGAGAGAGATAGCGAGGATGCTAACTGGGATGGTGGTGGGGGTTTTGAAAACTCAGTGCTTACTTCAGTGACACACTTCCTCCAAGAAGGCCACATCTCCTAATTATTGTCAAACATTTATACCAATGAGGGACCAAGTATTTAAATATACATGAGCTTATGTGGGCTATTCTCCATCAAACCATCATACCAAGAGAAATGGACATCCACAGATGGAGCTCTGAGGACGGCTGGCATGGATGATTAACAGCCAGGTGATGTGGGATTCCCTTCTGTATGCTGTGAATATTATTGGTTAATAAAACAGCTGTTTTGGGCCTGTGTTAGGGTTGAGAAGAGGTAGGCAGGGAAAACTAAGCTGAATGCTGGGAGAAAAAAGGCAGAGTCTAGAGAAGCCATGTAGCCCCTCTGGACACAGATGCTGGAACTTTACCCAGTAAGCCACAATACAAAGATTAATGGAAATGGGTTAAATTAATATGTAAGAGTTAGCCAATAAGAAGCTAGAGATAATGGGTCAAGCAGTGATTTAACTAATACAGTATCTGTGTGGTTATTTTGTGGGTCTGGGCTGCCGGGAAATGAACAAGCAGCCTCCTAAAACAGCCATGGAAGTGGAATCAAGAATCCTTTTCTGCTTTTTTCTCTTCTGTTGTATCTGCCACAGTTTGTGGCTGGTTAGAAGCATGTGGATCTAGATATTAGTATTTCCTGACTTGGTTGCACTGGTTTTCATACAGTTTTTTTCATACATACCTTGGAAATAATAAAAAGCTTTCATGATCTATTATTTTATGTGTGAGTGTTTTGCTTACATGCATATTTGTGCACCACACACACACCTGGGGCCAGAAGAGAGCAATCATAGGTCCCTGGTGCTGGAGTTACAGATGGCTGTGTACTGGCATGTAGGGCTGAGAATTAAACCCTGGTCCTTTGCCAAGAGTAGTAACAAGTGGTTCCTCACCACTGCACCATCTTTCTAGGCCCCGGGGAATCATATTTTATGAGTAACTATGTTTTTATTGTAAAGAGCAGAAGATTTATTCTGGAATTGGTTGTGTACTTGAGTGTGAGACTTGCATTCATTATTTTTTTCATCCTGCTGGATTTCTGGCATTTTTGAAAGTGAATACACGAAGTGTTTGAGGTCAGAGAAACTCATCTGTGTAAGTGCTAAGAGTATTACATAAGTCCCATGAAAGATCAGTTCTGTCATCATAGATCCTTGTGTCTGCCATTGTGATGGCCTCTGCTTCCCAGAGAACACAGTTCTGCCTTAGAGTTTGTATGGATTCTATGGTAAGAGTGTTCTGGGTCAAACAAATCTGAGAAGAGTTGTCACGAGTCATAAATAGATTTACCTGGTTTCTATATGATTTCCTGGTTTGTAATCTATGAACATGCCAAGAGACTGGCTTGCTCTTTTGATCAGTTTCCTTTTTTCACCCAGTCTATCTGCCTTGGGGTGGCAGTGTGCCATAGACTTGCCTGCAGGTCAATCTGATGGACGAATTTCTTAGCCAAGGTTCCCTCTTCCCAGGTCACTTGAGCTTGTGTGAACTTGATGAAAAACAAAACAATCAAATCAAAACAAAACAAAACGAGAACAACAAATTAGCAAGCACTGGCATAATTATGGGTAATTTTGAAAAGCGATGGCATATACGGATCTACAAATCATTATAGAACTAACAATAACCTTAAAACATGTCACAGGGAAGTGCTAAGTGCCCAGAGAGGGGAGAAACAAAGTACATAGAATCTTGGTGGCACACATGCTTGTGTCACTTGTACAAGGGAAATACACAACATGGGGGCACACCCTCTGCTCATGTCCCAGTGTCCTTCACATCAGTGGCAGGAGCCTTCCCATACCTCGGCACGCCAGCGTGTCCCTCACCTTTACTCTTTATCATCTGTTAAGAGAACAGTGACCCTCAGAGAATCCGAAGACCATATGGACTTGTGCTTACGTCAAGAACACAGTTTCCCGCGTTTCTTGGACACAATAATGCACATGTAAGTCTTCTGTAAGTCACGTGCGGTCCATGGATATACTGAAGTATTTTAGTTTTGACTTGTAAGGCCCTCCTAATAACTATATCATACACCAATTTCTACCTGCTCCGACTCTCCCTCACCTTCGTGGTCGCACAGACTGCAAGAGAGTTTTTCAGGGAGGAAGCTGCCCGTTGTCTTCCAAACACCCCGCACCACACCTTATCTTCCAGGCTCCTTTCTCTCTGCTTCTCTGCCTGGCACATCATTCTTGGTCTTCTCTGGTTATATCATTCATTTCTTCTGTTTTAAAACTACTTAAATTTTGTCCGTCTCGTGAAGTCTTTCCAAGTCCATGCTCCTCGAGGAGAACTTTCAACTGAGTTGTGAGTGCGTGCGCGTGTGTTCATTTGCTGTAGGACGTGTAATACTTTTCCTCACATTCTGAACAACACAGCATCCTTCCAAAGCCAGGCACAGCAGTGAATGCCTGGAATCCCTGGGCTTGGGAAGTGGAGGCAGAAAGATCAGGAGTTCAAGATCGTCCTTAGCTATGTAGCATGTTCAATGTCTATCTGGGCTTAAGTGAGACCTTGTCTCAAAAACCCCCAATTAGGGGCTTAACAGGTGAGTCAGTGGTTAAGAACACTTGTTCTTTCAGAGGCCCTGGGTTCAGTCTCTAGCACCCACATAATGGCTTAGAACCATCTATATAACTCTAGTTATACCTTATCCTGACCTCTGAGGGCACCAGGCAAACACATGATGCAAATACATACATGCAGGGAAAACATTCATAAAACAAAATAAATGAAAAGAATCTAAAAATTAAAAAAAATACAGATTCAAAGAAACAGGAGAAACTGCATTTTTATGCGTAGGTTAAATGAGAAATAGGTAGCTCTATGGCTTAATATGATTAGACAAAAACGGATATGAGCTCATGGCAGTAAACTGGGGTGAATTTAGCAGGGCCTGTCATTCAGATTCCTCGTGGTGAGAATCCTGTTACCGTTCCTTGCCTCAGGGCACAAGGCTGGACACTTGTTCCCGAAAGTTTTTAAAAACAACGTCAAAAAAAACAACGTCAAAGGCTTCTGCCGCCGGGGTCTCTGGAAGTCCCAACGTGCTGCATTCTGGGCACCATTCTCACTGGGCTTCATCACTCACTGGTCATTAGTACGTGTTTTCTTCTGTCCACAGGTGTCAAGTCTCCCTACCTGGACGGCAGCCCTGCCATTTTATGCTATCGGCCTCCGAAGTGAAACGGACGAAATGTTTCTTCAGGTTGTAGTGAAGTCTTCCGGAAAGCTAACAAAAACCCGCTGTATTTTCTGTAAAGCGGCACTCTCTGACGGAGGGACCTATTTAAAAACAAAACAGCATTTCAAAATTGTTGATGTGTTGTGGAATTTGGGAGACTCACAGTCATTTGCCACTAGATGGCGGTAGTGATTCTAGTCTGGGACAACGGAAAGCGGTTCCCTTTCTTGCCTTGCCTTGGTTATTGTTAGCAATGTACCAGACTGTCCATGTCTTCAAGGAGATTGGTCTTCAAATCACATGAAGGGTAGCTTCTATCTTTCTTTTCAAATTCCCATCCTTGAAAAAGGTAAAACAAAAGGAAAGTAGATATAACCAGGGTGTAATGAAGCATAATAAATAAATGACTTAAATACACCTTTAGTCTCAGGGCAAACTTCCACATGATTTCATTGTACATTAGCATAATTAATGCCTTTTCATGATGAAATAAATCGGCGTGCTGATGTTTTATAGACCCTTATAGACACCATTGTCTTCCCCAGTAACAGGCTGCTTGAGGGCTTTCGTAGCCTTTGTTACATGTTTATAACATGCCTGCGCCTTTAGACATAGAGTACATACACATTGCTTTCACTGACTTCTGTTTTGAAAAGCCCTGCTTTGTGTTTGTGTGGTTTTTTTTTCTCCCAAAGGGTAAATTTGAAACTCAAAAGGAGGCAAACCCATGTAACTGTGAATATCACTCCACTAAGGGCAAAATTGATATCATTGCAGTCGGGCAGAAGGTAAAACCCCTCACCTCTCTTGATTTCTTTCTTTCTTTCCTTTTTTTTTTTGGTAAATGTTGTTACGTTTCTATAACTGTAGCAGAAATGTTAGAATTATCATAAATGAGCCTTTGCGCACGCTGTTATTTCATCTTCTGTAAAAAAAAAATTCAATCATATTCTTAATGTTTCTGTCTCCAAGCCAACTGTTTAATGCTCAGGGCTTTATTGCAAACTGCAGTTCAGTCTATTCATTTATGCTAGCAGTACGGCTTGAACAATACTGTAAATTAAAGAAAATGTAATTTTAGGATTTGTCTTATAATTTACCATTTTCAAAAAGCACTCTCTGGAGAAATTAATAGCTTAAATATTACCGGAATAATGAGGATCAAGTTTGAGGAAAATATAGCTTGAAAGTCTATTACTGAAAATGACAGAAATAGGCATTTTTGTATTGCTATCTGAGCAAATATAATACCATACCATTTATCTCTAATTATCCCAAGAAAATGCAGAAGAAGCACTGAAGAAACAAAGAGTAAAGATTTCAATGGGTCTGCTATTGTCTTGCTTTCCCTCACCTACTATTTCTGTTATAAATATTAACAGAAATCAGCAAATAGGCTCCAAGAGTGAAAACAGAAGACTGGTGCATTCTGGGTAAACAATGAAGTCGGGGCAGCACACTGAACAATCTTAGGCCCGTTATTCTGGGGAAATATTCTCACAGATAATCCAAATGTTCATTTCCAAATCCATTCATGTTCACTGAAGTGTGTGATGCTTTTCTATTCAAGTTAAAGAAAGCCAGATTGAGAGTTTATCTAAATTCAGCTAATTATATTTGGTCAAGCATTGTCCTTGGTGCGAATATTCCCCAGATCTTAATTTTTTTTTGTACTTTTAACAGGCTGAGGCTATAGGGGCCATTGGTTGTGAAAAAAAAAGAAAACTGAATTGCCCTGGTAATACAGAGTGATGGGTAGACCTTTATATCTTCTGTTGTTTTTTCAAGTCTAAATAGATGGTGAGATTTATTCAACACATGCATTCTACAAAGGTAAAACAGGGACAAACAGCGTCTAGTTCAGTGTGGTTAGCTCCTGTCTGCATTCAGCTTGCTGAAGTTCGGAATGACGTGCTCCTTCTGACAGCCACCTGTGTTGTGTGTCTTATGGCACAACCATCATCTTAGCTGCATAGTTTTACCATAGCTCAATTAATGTTAACATTATACCACAAAGAGTTGGCACAGCATCTTGTTTTGCTTATACCCATGATCTGGAATTATTGAAGCCTCTCTAACCACTGCCCCATTTAACTTGTGAGCCAGGCTTCTCTCCTTTATAGATGCTTAGGAGGCAGAATGGAAACAGGCAGAATTTTATTCCTCTTCTTGTCCGTCCGTATGATTCATTAAACGTGGAGATCCAGGTGCCCCAATCAATATCGTTACATAATCTTTACCTGTAAGCTAATCACATCACACACCCACTATCAAAAATGTAACAATAAAGCTATTTTTATGATTTTTCTCTTTCAAAGTAATTATATGTAGTTGAGAAACTAGACTACATTCAGACTAATGTAGTTTCAAGCATTTCCCTTCTCATTATGGAACTTCTTACCTTGGGAAGAAAAATTGGTTATAGTGCAGAGACAAAATGGATTTCTCAGGTAGTCACCCAGTATTGTTAGGAAATTGAAGCTAGTAGCATCATTAGCTCCCTGCCTAGCAGATAGCAAATGCTCAAGGAAAATTCATCTAAATCATGTTTCGTACATACAGTTCTTTCAAAACGACTTAAAGACTCACAGATTCCAAGAATAAAAGCGAGCCTAAGTAGTAAATGTAAGCACCAGTAAAAGTTCCATAAATCAAAGGATACAAGGACAACTTTTTGATTTTGTATTAGCTTTGGAAATGAGTGTGCCTAACTTCTGGCCATGTAAAGGATTCAGTGGTAGAAGAGGAAGCCTTGTAACCTCAGAGGGCACGAGTTTGAATCCAACGCAGGTTGCCACGGGAAGTCAGTATCGTTTGACAACTGCTTTGTGAAACGAGCTGGTCTCCGTCCAGTGGACAGATGTCTGTACTACAAAATGCTCTAATTGGCAGTCTGAGCAGGAGAGCCAAGGACTGAATGGACCTGGAATCTGAACCCTGGTCTCACTTTCAAGAGGGGCAAACAAAGGTTCACATCTAAGGGACGCTTAGGATTTTCTGGTGGCAAGCTACACACATTTTACAGATAAACAGAGAACTTTGTATTTCAAAGTCATTGGTCTGAGTTTTCAATATATGTAAGCACTTTAAATCAAAAATTTCCAGGTTGAAGCAAATGTTTATTACTTTTTTTTCTATAAGTTTATTATCACAAATTGAATATCATTAAAGAAAAACCCAGAGCTGGACAGCAATGTGGCAAAAACAGAATAATATTTTATGCAGGGTTATTGTAATGAGAAGATGCTTCACAGTAGGCATAGGCTCCATTCTGAATTACAGCACAGAGAGAAGTGGAGGAGCTGAAGTGGAGTTAGTGGAGGTAAAACGACTGATAGGAAACACCTGGGATGGGGGATTCTGAGTAATGACAGATTTTTGCTAAAGTGGGGCAGCGTAGGAGTGATTTTCTATTAGCTGGGGCCTGGAGGATCTTGGCATAGCAATTTCCTCTAAGATAAAACATTCTGTCTTGGAAGTAATCTAAGGCACAGACAGGATGGTCTAAAGGGAGGTAAAACATGCCACCCTGCAGGGAAGCTCTTTAAACTTAGGAAGTAAACAACTCCTAAGCTTCAGGAAGTGCCTGAAACTGACAAGGTTCTCTAGGCCCTTCAGTCTCAAGTGTACTGCTAGAACTGCTGAGAGACAATCAGACAAGCTGAGTTGCCGGGAGGAAGCAGAGGCCAGCTGAGCAGCCTAGAAGAGGCACCACCCCCTCCAGCTCACATGAGCTGTCACCCAAGCCTAGGTGGCCTTTTGACGATGGAGCAGTCTTTGAGTCATCTCTGCTCCTAAAGCAACCTCTCACCCACATTCCTATATATATAAAACCAACACATTCATTGGTTTTCAAGTTGGTCAAGTTAGTGGTATTCTTACTTGGCATTTGTTGTCAGTTCCCTGCCTAGGGTGAGTAGACATTTAAGTTTCCCTAGTAATTTTCTGAAGTATCCAAAGAGATGAGATATCGAGGGTGAAGGATTTTCTCTTTCTTTAAAAATATTTTTTTTAGTACCTTGGGAATGTGGTACAACATGCTTTGGTCATATTCTCCCTCCCCAACTCTTCTAAGATCCACCCCACCTTCCCTACTGATGCAACTTTATGTCCTTTTAATTTTTTTTAAATTAAACACATTAAGACAACATCATATCACCCACATATTCTTAGTTGTGTGGCTTCCAACCAAGCATGGTTAATTTCTGAAAGGTTACACTTTCAGAGAAAGCTGACTCTCCCTCTTTCAGCAGCTAACAGCTGCCAATAGCTCCCTAGCTAGGCATGTGATTTTGTGCTGACCTCTCCTCTCCTAGACAGAATTTGGTCTGTCTTGGACTTGCACATGTATTGTGAATGCTATCCCAACCACTGTGAGTTCATATATGCTGTTACTGTGCTGTGTTCAGAGACACTTTCTCTGTAGGCATCCACTCCTTCTAGCTCTCACACTTGTTCTGCCCCCTCTTCTACAACAATCCCTGAGTCTTGGGAGGAGAAGTTGTAGTATATATATTTATAACAAACAAACAAACAAATAAATAAATAAATTTAGACATGAGAAGTCTATAGTTTTCTATTCTCTCTACCTTGATCCATTTGGGTCTCTGTGTTAATTATTATCTACTGCAAATAGAAACTCCTTTGATGAGGGCTTAGAGATGTATTTATTTTTATTTTTTTAATTAAAAATTTCTGCCTCCTCCCTGCCTCCCATTTCCCTCCCCCTCCCCTTACTCCCCTCCCCCCCTTCTCCAGTCCAAAGAGCAGTAAGGGTTCCCTGCCCTGTGGGAAGTCCAAGGTCCTCCCCCCTTCATCCAGGTCTAGGAAGGTGAGCATCCAAACAGGCTAGCCCCCCCCAAAGCCAGTACGTGCAGTAGGATCAAAACCCAGTGCCATTGTCCTTGGCTTCTCAGCAGCCCTCATTGTCTGCCATGTTTAGGGAGTCCTGTTTTACCCCATGCTTTTTCAGTCCCAGTCCAGCTGGCCTTGGTGAGCTCCCATTAGATCAGCCCCACCATCTTAGTGGGTGGGTGCACCCCTCGTGGTCCTGACTTCCTTGCTCATGTTCTCCCTCCTTCTGCTCCTCATTTGGACCTTGGGAGCTCAGTCCAGTGCTCCAATGTGGGGCTCTGTCTCTATCTCCATCCATCGCTAGATGAAGGTTCTATGGTGATATGCAAGATATTCATCGGTGTGGCTATAGAATCGGGCCATTTCAGGCTCCATCTCCTCAGCTGCCCAAGGAACTAGCTGGGGACATCTCCATGGATACCTGGGAATCCCTCTAGAGTGAAGTCTCTTGCCAACCCTAAAATGGCTCCCTTAATTAAGATATATACTTCCCTGCTCCCATATCCACCCTTCCTTTATCCCAACCATCCCATTCCCCCAAGCTCTCCCCATCATCTCCTTTACACTTTTCTCTCCCCATCTCCCCTTACCCCCATCCCACCCCACCCCCAAGTTCCCAATTTTTGCCCAGCAATCATGTCTACTTCCAAGATCCAGGAGGATAACTATATGTTTTTCTTTGGGTACATCTTCTTGTTAGAGATGTATTTTTTTTTTATTATTTCTATGATATAACTTTTCAAGTAACTTATTTGAAGTAAGTTTAATACTATGTCAATTTAGCATACAAACTGTAGTAGGTTCTCCCTTTGGGCCAATAATCTGTCTAGTCTTTTTTGTTTTTTTGTTTTAGAATCAATAATGGTACCAGGTATGGGTTTTATCTTATGGAGTATGACTGAAATCCGATCATAAAGTGGCTGATGACTGTCTTAGTTAGGATTTTTATTGCTGTGAAGAGACACCATGACCACAGCAACACTAATAAGGAAAACATAATTGAGGGGCGCACTACAGTTTCAGAGGTTCAGTCCGTTATCAACATGATGGGAGGCATGGTGGCATGCAGGCAGACATGGTGCTGGAAAAGTAGCTAAAGTCCTACATCTTACAGGCAACAGGAGTTCAGCAGCATCCTGAGCATAGGAACCCTCAAAGCTCTCCCCTACAGTGACACTCTTCCTCCAACAAGCCCATACATACTCCAACAAGGCCACACCTCCTATAGTGCCACTACGAAATTATGGGAGGCAGTTACTTTCAAACTACTACATTGCACTCCCTGACCCCCATAAGCCTGTAACAATATCATAATGCAAAATGCATTTAGTTCAACTTCAAAAGTTCCTATAGTCTATCAGTCTGCCTGTTTGTTTTTATGCCAATACCATATGTTTTTATTGCTATTGCTTTATAGTAGAGCTTGAAGTAAGGGATGGTAATACCTCAAGAAGTTCCTTTATTATACAGGATTGTTTTAGATATCCTGTATGTTTTGTTTTTTTATCTGAGGTTGAGTATTATTCTTTTAAGGTCTGTGAAGAATTGAGTTAGGATTTTGATGGGGATTGCATTGAATCTGTAATATCTGCTTATGAGTGAGTACATACCATGTTTGTCTTTTGGGGTCTGGGTTACCTTACTCATAATGATTTTTCTAGTTCCATCTGTTTGCCTGCAAATTTCCATTTTTTTACTGTGTTAATCCTACCAATCCATGAGCATGGGAGATCTTTCCATTTTTTTTGATTTCCCTTCTTCAATTTATTTCTTCAAAGACTTAAAGTTCTTGTCATACAGATCTTTCACTTGTTTGGTTAGAGTTGCTACAAGATTAGAACTCAGAGTTCTAGCCTGATCAATAAGATATCAAAAGGAGATCAAGGGGGTTACAAATTGGAAAGGAAGAAGTTTAACTTTTGCTATTTACAGATGCTATGATAGTATATATAAGTGATCCCAAAAATCTTCCAGGAAACTCCTACAGCTGATAAAAAGACTTCGGTGATATGTCTGGATACTAAACTAAAAATTCAGTAGCTCTCCTGTCTACAAATGATAAACAAGCTGAGTAAGAAATCAGGGGAAGCCAGGCAGTGGTGGTGCACGCCTTTAATCCCAGCACTTGGGAGGCAGAGGCAGGCGGATCTCTGAGTTCGAGGCCAGCCTGGTCTACAAGAGCTAGTTCCAGGACAGGCTCTAGAAACTACAGGGAAACCCTGTCTCGAAAACAAACAAACAAACAAACAAACAAAAAAAAGAAATCAGGGGAAGCAATACCCTTTACAGTAGTCACAAACAATAAGATTCCACTTCATTTAAACAAGTTTCTCCCCAGGATTTCCACACTTCTTTCCTTGAGGCTGATCTTTGACAAGTAATGAGTTGCTTGATCTCCATGAGTTTCTTTATTGATGAGAGTTTTTTCCCCTGTCAGTTTTAAATTTTATTGCATTGTGAGCAGATAGTAAACAAGGAGAGATTTCAATCTCTTTGAATTGTAAAGGTTTATTTTGCATCCAAGGCTGCGATCTATTTTAGAAAAGCTGTCATGTCCCGCTGAGTAGAATGTGTATTCTTTGGTGTTTGGATAGAATATTTTGTAAATATCTGCCTAGCCCATTTGATGTATAATGTCAGTTCATTCTGATGTTCCTCTGCTTATTTTTTTGTACAGATGACTTGTCGGTTGGAGAAAATGGGGTATTGAAGTCATTTACTCTTTTTTGTTTTTATTTTTTTATACTTTTTAAAACTTTTTAAATTGTTTTTATTGAGCTATATATTTTTCTCTGATTCCTTCCTTTTCTATCCCCTCTCCTTCTAACATCTCCTATTGTCCCCATGCTCCCAATTTAATCAGGAGATCTTGTCTTTTTCTGAAGGAGGAAGGCCACTTGTTCATCTCGGCTGCCCAGATATCTTAGTCCCAAAATAACCACACAGAAACTGTATTAGTTAAAACACTGCTTGGCCCATTAACTCTAGCATCTTACTGGATAACTCTTATATTAATTTAAGCCATTTCTAGTAATTTGTGTATCACCACGTGCCAGTGGCTTACCAGCAAAGATTCTAACCAGCGTCTGTCTCAGGCAGAGAATTCATGGATTCTCTCTGACTCTTTTCTTCTCCCAGCATTCAGTTCTGTCTTCCCCACCTACAAAAGTTCTGCCCTATCAAAAAGCCAGGGCAGTTTATTTATTAACCAGTGAAAGCAACACATTGCCAGAAGGACCTCCTACACCATTTCCCCTTTTCTGTTTAAACAAAAAGGAAGGCTTTAACATAGTAAAATTACATATAACAAAACAGGTATCAAGCAAGAATTACAGTTACAATATTTATCTTTTATCATAACTAAAGAAAACTATAACTATAAATTCTTCAACTCTATCAAAGACTCCAGAAGAATATAATATTACCTAAGTAAACAATAAGTTCATTGTAAGCAACTTACAAAATTCTACAATTGACAGAGACATCTCACTACCTGGACAGTCACCCAAAGTTCTTCTGTATCACTGGGGCATCTGTCTTCAGCCTACAGGCCCATAGTATCCAGCAGACTTTTCCAAGAAGCAGGAAATTTAAAAAACAGTTTCACCTATATTGGCAGTTTGCCAGTCACTTTCTTCTGTATCCTGCAGAATGTCTGGTAGAGTCTTTCATGAAACAGGAACTCCAATGGATCATCTCACCTTTAGGAATGTTCAGCAGTCATTTCTCTGTGGGTTCTGCATGTCCGGTGCAGCAGTTCAGAGAAGAGCAGTTCCTTGCCCAAATGGCTAACAAACTCCATAAAGAGCCTCTTCAATGCCCATCTTCCTCTTGAAGTAGATTGGTGTTACCAGGAGCAGATGTGTCTTACTGTCAAGAAAAGTCCTACATTTTTAAAACATTTAAATACCATATTCTGAAGGTCTCTGAAAGATTTGAAATGTATCTTTATATGTCTAGAAAATCTAGCTTGACTATCATAGATGATTATCTATTAACCTATATTTCTTAATTATACATTACATTTTTAAATAAGCTACACAAACACAATATCTTAATCAAGGGCAGAAATATATATATATATATAGTATATATTTCTTAATTTAAATTTTTTATTACTTTATAAATAATACCAATCAAAATTTCCACTTCATCCCCTCCTCCCACTTCACCCCCCCCAGTCCTGAGAGAGGGCAAGGTAGCCTGCCCTGTGGGAAGTCCAAGGCCCTCCCCCTTACATCCAGGCTTAGGAAGGTATGCATCCAAATAGAATAGGATCCCCAAAAGTCAGTACATGCAGTAGAGACAAATCCCAGTGCCATTATCATTGGCTTCTCAGTCTGCCCCAATTGTCAGCCACATTCAGAGGGTCCAGTTTGATCCCATGCTCATTCAGTCCCAGTCCAGCTGGCTTTGGTGAGCTCCCATTAGCTCAGGCACACTGTCTCATTGGGTGGACCAACTCCTCGTGGTCCTGAATTCCTTGCTAATATTCTCCCTCCTTCTGCTCTTCAACTAAACCTTGGGAGCTCAGTCCAGTGCTCCAATATGGATCTCTGTCTCAATCTCCATCTGTCGCTGGACAAGGCTCTATTCAAGGTGATATTCAAGATAGTCATCAGTCTGACTATGGGACAAGGCTAGTTCAGGCACCCTTTCCTTCATTGCCCATGGTCCTAGCTCTGGTCATCCCCGTGAACTCCTGGGAACCCCTCCAGAGTCAAGCCTCTTGCCAACCCCAAAATGGCTTCCTCAATTAAGATATTTCCTTCCCTGCTCCCATATCTGTCCTTCCTCCATCTCAACAATTCCACTTCCCTAAGCTCTCCCCAACCCTCCCCTTTTCCCTTCTCTCTCCTCCTCTCCCTTTCCCCCCACCCTACTCCTATGCTACCAACTTTTGCCTGGTGATTTTGTCTGCTTTCAGTTTCCAGGAGGATCTATATATCTTTTTCTTTGGGTTCACCTTATTACTTAGCTTCTCTAGGATCACAAACTATGAGCTCCATGTCCTTTGTTTATGGCTAGAATCCACTAATAAGTGAGTACAAAGCATATTCATCTTTTTGTGTCTGGGTTATCTCACTCAGGATAGTGTTTTCTATTTCCATCCATTTGCATGCAAAATTCAAGATGTCATTGTTTTTTTTTTTTTTTTTTTTTTTTTTTTTTACCGCTAAGTAGTACTCTAATGTGTAGATGTGCCACACTTTATCCATTCTTCCATTGAGGGGCATCTAGGTTGTTTCCAGGTTCTGGCTATTACAAATAATGCTTCAGCAGCAGTCTTCCTCGGTAAACTTGCCTGAGTAACTTGGGCACAGCAAATTTGGGTACAGTATAATTTCCTGTGATCAATTTTCTTCGAAATGTTAATTAGATGAGTAAACACAGTTCAAGTGCTTTTCTCTTGCAATGAGCAGTGTTCCTGTTTGGGATTGTCATGGAGTTCTATGGTTGTACAAGGGACAAGAAAAAAATTGTTTTCCAGGAAAGGGTTGGTGAGAATGACCTCAGTGCTGGCTCTGCTGATATGACTGAGTGACTAGCTGCTCAACTCAGGCCAGCCGTGTCCAGCCTTGCCTGGGCATTAGAATATTGCTGGAAACGAAAGCACTGCTGCCCGAGCCCGACCCTCACAGGTCTGAGCCTAACTGATGTGGGCAGCACTGAAATCACGGAGATTTCTTTAATCCCCTAGGGCATCATACATCTTAACGACGCTGCCACACTCTTGCTGATAGTGCTAATACGTCTCCAACTAGGCAGGGATCTGTTATTTACCATTTGACCAGGAAGTTCGAGAGTGAGGTAGTTTGTGCTGGAACCACTGATGTCACGTCACTCATTGTTGACTGTGCCAGAATGTAGGCCAGGCTCGGCGCATGACCCGATGCACGGCTGCATCATGCAATATGGGTCCAGATAAAAGGAAAGCTGCTACCGAGTCACTGCAATTTCTGTCATTTTTCAGACACTGAAATGTTTTGATTTTATTATCACTTAGTATTCCAAAATCTGGGCTGATGAGATGGCTTATTCGATAGAGGTGTTTGCTGACATCCTGGAAACGTGAGTTTGATCTCTGGAACCCATACGAAAAAAAACCCTAGAAGGAAAAAAAAAACCCTGACTCCCAGAAGTTGTCCCCATATGTCCATATGCATGCCACGGCATTTGTGTGCTCACACACATTTACACAAATAAATAAATAAATGTAATAGAAGCACACACATACACCAGATTTTAACAACCAGAAAATCGTATAAGGTTTCAGGACCAAAACCAAACTTCTAATTGAGAAGTCAGCACATTCTTATTTGCAAGAATGCTTGAAAAGACACTGACTTCAGGCATAGTGAGATTTATTTATGTGGTCCATAAGCATTTCTTAATAGACTTAAACACTATTAGCGTTTTGGTCTGTTCTGGATGCCAGTTCACCTAATGCCATCACATAAACATTCATGGGCAGAGGGCTTGCCTGGCATACATGTGTGAACCAGTAACAGTAATAACAGCGTGGTAGAGGTTAAATAACACTGCACATGTATCAAGCAGGAACTAGCCTGTGGGAACTCCTGCAGTCATCATCTCTGGAAAATGATGGGCTTTGGTTCTCACCGACTCAATCAAAATGGCATTTTTACCCTGCCAGGTACATATCTGATAATGCAACAGAGAGGATGTCACACACATCACACGTTTTTCTGTCGTGACAGGAACTATATGAGATTGGATGCAGTTCACATTCCTGTGTTGGTGCTACAGAAGCTTGTAGCAGCATTAGCATTCTTTCTGTAGATATGACTGTAAAATCATGGTTGTGTGAAGAAAGATAAAAATATAAAGTTATAAAGTCGTAAAAGTGGGGGGAGGAGTACTTTAGCGTCATGTTAGGCAGTTGGATCACAGAAATCTTGGATTATTGTGTAAGTATTGAGATATTTATAGTATTTCAGCTCTCTAAAGATTTTAGTTTGTTTTGATTGCTTTCACTATAAATACATGTTTGCTCTAGCCTTACCCAGATGTGCCTGCTATGAGATACACAACTGAACTGCCCATGGGTGCAATAGTGACCCAACTGTCATGGGGATGACCAACTGCTTTCTGATTGGTTTCAAGATATTTTTTCCCACAAGGAATGATTCATGCCTGGTCCTTTAAAGCTGGTTGAAATCCCTTGGCTTGGGAGGTCGTAGGCCCTAGTGGAAAAACTATGACAGGGTTTTGCTACATGGACTTGTGCTCAGAAATCTAAGAGATCCACACTGCCCCTTTCACTATCTGTGCACCGTCATGGGCACCATCTGGCCTTCATCAGACATGAATCCACTGGTCCTTTGATCTTAGACTGTGTAGTCTCTGAGCTACAAGAGGAAAACTCCTGCGTATCAGCCACCTATCCTCTGACATTCTGCTATTACTACCTGAGCAGATTTAGAGATGACTGATGACATTAAGTTCTTCCAGGTAACATAAAATTTAACGTTCTATTTATAGTTTTATGTTAACTCGGCAGAAGCTGAAGCCAGCTAGGAGGAGAGAATATTAATTAAGAAGGGAGGAGAGCTTTGATGGAGACAGCCATTAGGGCTGAGTGTTCCAAGGTCTCTTACTCTCTGCCCATTGTCCCACTGTGGATCTGATTTTGTTCGCATCTACCGTAGGCGGAAGCTTCTCTGATGATTGTTGAACAGGACACTGATCTATGAGTATAGAGAATGTTGCTAGGAGTGTTTCATTGCTGTGTTCCCTTAGTAGAACAACAGTATTTGGATTTCTGCTAGGTCCTTGGCCTATATAGCCTTAGGTTCTTAGCCACCCGAGCAGTGTCTGGTATGGGTTTCATCTCATGGAGTGGGCCTTAAATCCAATCAGATATTGGTTGGCTACAAGCTTCATGCTACTGCTGCACCAGTGTGTTTGCAGGCAGGTACAATTGTAGATGGAAGAGTTTATAGCTGGGTTGGTATTTACCTTTCTCCTCTGGTAGTGTGTAGAGTACCTTCCAGTACCATGAACACTAGTAAGTCAGTAGGGGTGAAGAAGGTTTTAGCTAGCTACCAGCTCAACTTCTCAGTGTTCAGTGAGTTGTATAGATGTTGTCTTCAGCAATAGGGCCTTACTCTAAGTCTGTGGAGAACAAACAATAGCTTTGACAATAGCCTGGGTGGATGGGGGGCTTTCCATGGGACCCCTTTGGTGAATAATGTGATTAGATATAAGCTATTCTGGAACTGGGGTTTCATTTGGTGACAAGAGATATATACTTGGGTGGTTATCAGTTGTAGGAGATCCCTGGTAGAGTTTTGGGGCTTGCTTATGTAAACTATCATGTCATCTGCAAATAATGATACTTTGATTTCTTCCTTTCCAATTTGTATCCCCTTAATTTCTTTTAGTGATCTCATTGCTCTAGTTAGAACTTCAAGTACTATATTGAATAGGTATAGAGTAGACAACCTTGTCTTGTTCCTGATTTTAATGGAATTGCTTTGAGTTTCTCTCCATTTAATTTAATGTTGGCAATCGGCTTGATGTATGTTGCTTTTATTATGTTTAGGTATGTCACTTGTATCCCTGATCTCTGCAAGAATTTTTATATGGAAGGGGTGTTGGATTTTGTCAAAATCTTTTTGAGCATCTAATGAGATGATAGTGGGTTTTGCTGGTATGAGATTGTTTATTGCCTGAGTTTTTGTGGGTGTGATTTATTCCCTGGGGTTGGAATTTTCCTTTCAGTACCTTCTGAAGGGCTGAGTTTGTGGATAGATATTGTTTAGTTTTGATTTTGTTATGAAATACATTGTTTTCTCCATCTATGGTGGTTGGTAGTTTTGCTGGGTATAGTAGTCTGGGCTGACATCCATCATCTCTTAGAGTCTGCAAAACATCAGACCAGGCCCTTCTGGATTTTGTAGTCTCTGTTGAGAAGTTGCCTGTGATTCTAATAGGTCTGCCTTTATCACTTTATTACTTGACCTTTTTCCTTTTTGCTTTTGATATTCTTTCTTTGTTCTGTATGTTTTGTGGTGAGGGGATTATCTTTTCTGATCCACTTTTTTTTTTTGGTGTTTTGTAAGATTCTTGTACCTTTATAGGCATGTCCTTATTTAAGTTAGGAAATTTTTTTTCTATGATTTTTATTTTTATTTATTTATTTTTATTTATTTTTTGGTTTTTCGAGACAGGGTTTCTCTGCAGCTTTAGAGCCTGTCCTGGAGCTAGCTCTTGTAGACCAGGCTGGTCTCGAACTCACAGAGATCCTCCTGCCTCTGCCTCCCGAGTGCTGGGATTAAAGGCGTGCGCCACCACCGCCCGGCTTTCTATGATTTTTAAAATATATTCTCTGGGTTTTTGAGCTGTTTTTCTTCTCCTTCTTTTGTTCCTATTACTCTTATGCTTAGTCTTCTCATAGTATTCCAGATTTCCTGGATGTTTTATGTTAGGATTTTTTTTTTATATTTAGCATTTTCTTTAACTGAGGAATCTATTTCCTCTATTGTGTATTCAACCTCTGATATTCTCTCTTCATGTTGTATTTTGTTGGTAATGCTTGCATCTATAATTCCTGTTCACTTGACCAGATTTTCCGTTTCCAGGAATTATTCTGTCGATGTTTTCTTTATTGCTCCAGTTTCCATTTTCAGGTCTTGAACAGTTTTCTTTATCTGTTTGTATTTTTCTTGGTTTTCTTTGAGGAATTTCCAATTTTTTTGTTTGTCTTTTCCTCAATATCTTTAAGGGATTTGTTCATATTCTCTTTAAGGACCTCTATCATCTTCATTAAGGTAATTTTCCTAAGCTTAAGCTGTGTTGTATTGTTTACATCTTGCTGGTAGGATAACTAGATTCTAGAGGTGACGTATTACATTTTCTGTTATTGATTGTGCACACTGATGTTTAGACATCTGGATTTGGGATGATTTTGGGTCAAGGTGTTGATTCCTGAATTTGTCTTGGTTATATGGATGTTTTGTTCCTTGGTTTCTCTTTTCTTTCTGGTGTTCTAGCCTAAATGGTCAAAGGTTCTGGTGATTAGCATGTCTTCAGGTTCAGCTGAGTGTCCCCTCTAGGGTTTTTGGGTGTATGGGTTCCTAGATCTGGCCTGGTCTCTTTAAGGCTGAAGACATCTTCCCAAACTGTAGACCAGGATATGAAGCCCAGGGTAAGGGGTGCAGATTGGTTTCCTAGATATTATCTGGCCTCTGGAGTCCTTAGGACCAGCCTGGCCTCCAGAAATTCAAATTGGCTGATGACCAAAGCAGCAAGCCCAACCCCTCAAGCTTTCCCTACAAATTTGCATACCAGAAGAACAAAAATCAACTTTAATAATTTTATTGGGGTGTATTATTTGTATCTTTCTTCTATGTGTGGTACTTTAACAGGAATATTTATTTAATAAAGAGGTTTATGGAACTCAAAGCCTGGAAAGGTGTTACACAGTTGATGATCATCTTACTAAGATATAAGCATATCACACTTATTTTTGGAGATAAGAGTCTCTGTAGCCTCTTCTATCTCAGCCTGCCATGGTGGGAAATCAAGCCTTTGAAGTCTTCTGCAGCTAGAGTTACAGACTGTGAATCACAAACACAGATGGCTATCTAGATCACTGATAAATATTTGCACAGTTTATTGTTCATATGTACTTCAAATAAAAAGACTGTTGTTGCCATTTAACGTTGACTTTGCAGTGACACTTTTAGTCACATCTGTTTTTTTCTTTCTTCTTTTTTCTTTTTTTTGGTTTTTCGAGACAGGGTTTCTCTGTAGCTTTTTTTAAAAGCCTGTCCTGGAACTAGCTCTTGTAGACCAGGCTGGCCTCGAACTCCCTGCCTCTGCCTCCCGAGTGCTGGGATTAAAGGCGTGCGCCACCACCGCCCGGCTGTTTTTTTCTTTCTTTAAAATATGTTTTGTTTAACAAGCAACCTTAAATTTTCTTGGGCTTGTGATGTTACTCAGAACTGTTGACTCCTTTTTTAGGGTCATGTTTTTGGTGTCAGAAAACTATAGTTTTTGATGGAAAAATTTTGTGTGATTCTTATAAATCAACATGGTTGTCTGGTAGTTGTCAAATTTTCCTCCACATAGTAAGTGACCTGTTTTTGTCCTGATGTCTCTTTCCAGATCCAGGCTCCTCCTCTACTGTCAGCAACTTTGATCTCACAATGTAGGAATGTAGGTCTCACTTCTGAGTTTATTTTCTCACAGCTTTCGCTAAAAATCCATTGCTGAAATCTCTGTTAATGCTCAGCCAATTTATTTTCTTTCACTGAGTCCAGTTCCTTCTTTATTTGATTTCTCATTAGAAATGATTAGAGCTTGAGATTGCATTGAAATTTCCATAGTTTCTACAAACACAGAACTACACGAAGGCATTCTGGAGGCCTGTGCAAGGGCTGTTTGTGGTGTTCGTTAGGGCCACATGCCACATTAACAATGATTGCTCCTGGCTCTTAGCATTCTAGGCTATATTTTTTTCACTTTCCATCTTTCAATCATTTCCGATTTCTTATGCCAGTTATTTTTTTAGTCAGCAATCAGTTATGGTGTGTTGGAACTTGGTAGAACTTGTTCTTGTTTCCAGGACTAGATCACATATACCTTCCTAGGTTGCCATCTGGTGACCTGGTGTTGCTAACTTGAGTTCAGCCGTGTGAGAGAATTACTGCCATGGAAATTGGCAACATGGAAATCAGAAGATTGGATCTTAGAATGTGCTCCACGGCACACCACGGACAATCAGGACTTCTGTAAGAGCTCAAAGAGTAGACTTTGGTTGTCCAAAAGCAACTAAAGCCCAATACTTTCATAGATCATTGATTTCGGGAAAACTCAGTGTCACACGAGCTTGACAGTGGTGGGCTCACCGGAAATGGTAACAGCAAGTTGCATGAGGTTTGGTAGTGAAACTGGGCACAAAGAATAATGACAGTACTCATTTCTTTGGCTCTCAGAAAATAAGGCCACCAATTATGAATTACTAGGTTTCTTATGAGAAGACCTCTGAGGTTCTAGCTACCTTTACTGAGGACTAAGCTTGTTTTAGCGGACTTGCAATTTGAGTTATGTATTTATGAAGTCTTATAAATCACTAGAACACAGACAACATCAATCAATTCAACTGCCCTTGTTTGGCAACTATTTAGAGACTGCAACACTGACTTTGAAAGTTTTGTCTTTCTTTCTTTTTCTTTCTCAGAAGAGAAATTAGAGTGTGTGCATTCATGGCTTCTTTTGTACCTACAATTTATTTTGGTAGACATAATTTTTTAAAGTATGTTTTCAGCTGAGTCAGAATTCCATCATCTCCTCATCCTCTTTCCTTTCTTTTATTGCTTCCAGCTATCCTCTCGTGAACCCCTCCCATGGGCTCCTCAAGTTAACAACCTTTCTTCTTTTTCTTTGGTTATTAGTGTTATGGAATATATTGGCATATGTATGTGATACATAGATATACATCAATATAAACTGCTGAGTCCATTTTTGTTGGTGGTCTGCATATGGTTTTCAAGGCTGACCACTCTTCATTGGACAATTGGGCACAATCTTTACGAACTAAAAATAAGTCAGCGGGGAAACACAGGTCTTTCTATGTTGTTTCTTCACCATGACATTTTCAGGAAGTGAGACCACTGCAAGACAGTCATTGTTCCTATTCATACAAATAGTTAATAATAGGAATGGTGATGCTTGCTTTTAACGCATTGATCAGAGCAATTGGAAACTGTGGAAGAGGAGTAGTCTCAATTTCTAAGCACAAAAGACATACAACCAAACACTGCGCAAGAAATGTGTTAAAATGTAGTGATTAGACTGTTGTGTTTAGAAGGATTTTTCACTAAGATTGCGATTTGGTTCAATTAAGAGACGTTGGTGGTGTGCTGTTTCATGTGGTGGTTGCAGTTTTATAAATTGAAGATTCCTAAGGATGAACGTAGTGTGGGCTCCTGAGGTCAAAGCAGAGCCAGATGGACTACCCTGTGAACAGAAAGAGCCAACATTGTTTAAGATTTATCCAAGTCTTAACTCCACCAGCTTCATGGCTTTTTATAACGTGTGCCTGGCTGCTGAGGTGATCAGAACTCTGAAAAAGCAGGCTGCTTGGTTGTCTGCCATCATCATGTGATAATTAGTACACATATTTTTACATGACAAAATGATTAGTAAACTCAGGGAAAAGCAATCCAGTTATATAATTAAAACGTTACTTAAATTGCTTTGTAAAATTCAAAGCAAACAGCATATTGTTTTAATAAAATGTCTGCTGAGTTTGTGAGAGCCCATAATTGTTTTTCTGATTACTACTGGATCCTTGATGGAATGACTAACATGAACCGTGGAATCTGAAAATACTTTCGTTGTGTCAGAGAAGGTAGCAAGATAAACACGGCATCTTGTGCAGG